>NC_067227.1:32990899-33008399 GCF_019924925.1 Ctenopharyngodon idella
TGGCCATCCTCTACTCCAAATACAAACCCCAGAGGATGAGAGAACATCTGGAGCTCTTCTGGTCTCGCGTCAACATCCCCAAGGTACGTTCTTTCTGATGCGTTTGTCAAAGTGTGGGCTAAAAAAATAGAAGTGTTAGATTTCTCTTAGTCTTATTAAGTTCAAACAATAAGTGCAACCATAATCAAAGTACTCTCTCAATATTCAAAGTAAAACGCGTTTTACTTTCACTTTCGATTTCACGATCGCGGTTACTCTGTGAATAGGGAGCGGCGGTGCTGACCACACATTCTACAAGATAAGACATTTGTCAGACGCTTTTAGGCTCTGTTGTGCAACGAGTCCTCTGCCATGGTCTTGTCGGTCATCTCGCCTTACTCTCGTCACGTGATCAGTGAACGAATCCTCCGCCATGGTCTAGTCGGTCATCTCGCCTTACTCTCGTCATGTGATCAGTGAACGAATCCTCCGCCATGGTCTCGTCAGTCATCTCGCCTTACTCTCGTCATGTGATCAGTGAACGAATCCTCCGCCATGGTCTAGTCGGTCATCTCGCCTTACTCTCGTCACATGATCAGTGAACGAATCCTCCGCCATGGTCTCGTCAGTCATCTCGCCTTACTCTCGTCACATGATCAGTGAACGAATCCTCCGTCATGGTCTCGTCAGTCATCTCACCTTACTCTCGTCACGTGATCAGTGAACGAATCCTCTGCCATGGCCTCGGCGGTCATCTCGTCACTCTCGTCACATGATCAGTGAACTCTGATTCCTGCTGCACTACGTACGACTCTGCTGCTCATGTTAGATGAGCTGGATGGGATTGAAGCGACTGTTATCCAACTGAATTAAATGGTTTTTATTTTTATAAAAAGCTAAACTACAGTGGAGGCGTAATGTAAATGTAGCGGTGGCATATTCTATCCTAATTTCACCCTCACTCTTCGTCATGGCAATATCTCGAGACAGCTTTTCAACTCAATGAGATAAATATTAGTTTTCTCTTGTGAAACTCCATTTCATGCTCACAGCCCAGACAGCAACATAGTGTGGCCCAGATCCGGCCCACATCTGGTCCAGGTGTAATCCACATGTACCAGATGTGGGCCGGATCTGGGCCACACTATGTTGCTGTCAGGGAGTGTTGGTTGATCTGGCGATTTATTCTGTTAAAGTTTAGGAACTTCTGTAGCATAACATAAAATACAAGAAATTACTTTTAACTACAACTCTGTTTTTGTTAATCGCAACATTTGTAATGATTAAGACAATGAATTGTGATGGGAAGTCATGCTTTGTGAACTTTATGTCAGCTGTGTTTATGATTTGCTGTCCTGTGATTGGTCAGGTGTTACGAGCGGCTGAACAGGCCCATCTGTGGGCGGAGCTTGTGCTCCTGTATGATAAATACGAGGAGTATGACAATGCCATCTTGACGATGATGACGCACCCTACAGACGCCTGGAGAGACGCTTCCTTCAAAGAGCTCATCAGCAAGGTGACGCATAAAATAATTCTGTAGATCAAATAATAGAGCAACGTCACGGTCATGGGTTTGATTTCCAGGGAATGTGAAAAATGTATAGATTGAATAAAGTCACATTTGATAAAAGTGTCTGTCAAATGCACAAACACACACAGTTGCTCTTTCATAGTTTAATGGAGTTCGCAGTTATGTTTCATTTACAGTAAGTATCCACTTTGATAAGAAATGTTTGAGTTGAATTTTTGAAACTCTAGAGGAGACATATCTGAGATCACTGCGGTCTTTTTATGAGGAGAAACATCTGAGAAGCGGAAGTCTCCATCTGTTCGCCATTTAATTTCGTTTGTGTCTGTGATCTTTATCGTTGTGTATCTTTTCTTCTGTTTACTCGTCTCTCTCATGAAGGTGGCGAATGTGGAGCTGTATTATAAATCTCTGCAGTTTTATTTGGACTATAAACCGCTGCTGCTCAATGATCTGCTGTCTGTACTCGCTCCTCGACTGGACCACGGCAGAGCCGTCAGCTACTTCAGCAAGGTACGTGAGTGTGTGTGTGTGTGTGTATAGAGTACAGTATACAGGACAGTACAGTATATACACAGTAGTGGCCAAAAGTGATGTACAGCCCAGAAAAAAATGGACATTTTCAACCTTTATTCAAATATTATTAAAGATTTTGTAAGCATATTGCGTAGTTGTGCTAGCAGCCGATTGTTTTATTTGTGATAATAACGCAATGAAACGTCAAATTGTGGGACATTTTTGGCCAGGCTGTCAATCAAAGAAATTATGGACACATGCAAAAACAAGAGAGAACCATTGCAATATTAATAACTGATTATGTTGTAGTCAATGTTTGCTTTTTCCTGTCAGCTCTTTGTTTTCCTATGCATAGGAAAATAAAGCCTGTAGCTGTAGTTTGCCTTTTTTCCCAAAAAATTGTCACATAAATACCTTTACCATGTTTAGCGTTTTGTTCTTCCCTCATATTTTAAATATAAAAAAATATATAAAATGTTTTCTTCATATGTTGATGGTTTAATCGAACTTGAAGAGTCATGATATATATATATATATATAGATTATGAATTCATTTTAAGTTTTAAAAAGGTAAACAAAAATCATTATAATTTTCGTTTAACTTTTAGTAATTTTATTTTGAGCTTTTGTCATTTTTAATAGTTATTGCGTCTTTAAAATATTTCTATTTTGCTTTCATTTAATTTTATTTCTCTTTTAGTTTAAGGAATTTTAGTAGTATTTCAACTTATTTTATTTCAGTTCCGAAGGCAACATTTCTGATTTTCATTTAAGTTTTTCATGTAATATTTTATTTTATTTTATTTTTTATTTATAAACAAAAATGATTTTAGTAGTTTTAGCATTAGTGATCAATACGTCTGCTGTGATGACAGTCATCTGTGTTTGCAGGTGAATCAGTTGCGGCTGGTGAAACCGTACCTCAGATCAGTGCAAATCCACAATAACAGAGCCGTGAATGAAGCGCTCAACAACCTGCTGACGGAGGAAGAGGACTATCAGGTACACACACACATGTTCTTCATCTCTATGACATACAGCAGTGAAAATGATCTGAAGCGTGTTCCTCTGCCGTCCTCAGGGTCTGCGCGCCTCCATCGACGCGTACGATAACTTCGACTCCGTCGGTTTAGCTCAGAGGCTGGAGACACACGAGCTCATTGAGTTCAGACGCATCGCCGCGTATCTCTACAAGAGCAACCAGCGCTGGGCTCAGAGCATCCAGCTGTGCAAGAAAGACAAGCTTTACAAGGTACAAACACACATTACAGAACACACATCACTCTGACGGGAATTATATATAAACATGGAAAATAAAAAAATAATATATATATATTTTTGTGTGTGTGTGAGTGAATTATTTTTTATTTTTATATTTCCAAATTTAATTTAAATGTGACATTTTATGTTGTATTTTTGTCATTTTTATAAGTTTTAGTTTTTCTTAAATATGTCTATATGTTTTACTCATTTTTATTTCACTTGTAGTTTTAATTATTTTAGCAGTTAAACTAAATGAAAGTTAGAAATGTTGCCTTGCCAACTAGCTGAAATAAAACAAGTTTAATTTTATTCTAGATTTTTATTTTATTTCAGTTAATATATATTTTATTTCAAGCAATGCAAAATTTGTTTCAGTTAACTATAATAACTCTCTCTCTCTCTCTCTCTATATATATATATATACACACACAGTATTTATATATATATATATATATATATATATATGCACATTTGTTTATACTTTTTAATTGATATTATACATATTAATGCTGCAAGACACTATGATTATTAGGTTTTATGATTATTAATTTCATTATTATTACTTTATTATTAATTTTATTGTTATTTATTTGTTTAGTCTTTTATTTTTTATTAAATAATTGACCTAAATAATTTGTTAAATAATTATATGAATAATTATATTAATAAAAATAATTTAAATAATAAATTAAATTCCATCTTCTTTGTTTTTGCTTCGTGACTACAGATTAAATGAAAATTCTGTCTTCATTAATAATTTTTAAAATTTATTTTCATTCAAATTTGCCATTTTTTTGGTGTTTGTTTTCATTAAAAATGTTCAATTAATTTAGCAACTATTTTTTCTGTTTTCTATTTTGACTAGTTACTATTTTGTGCCTGTAAAGAAATAATTCACCCAAAAATTAAAAGTCTTTATTAATGATTTTTTTTTTTAAAAATAATATTTTTTCATTTTAAAAAATGCATTTAATTTAATGGCTATTTTTTAAATGAATTTTCATAAATAAATGTGCAATTAATTTAGTGACTTTCCTCCCTGTTTTTTTCTTCTTCTTCTTATTTTTTTTTAGGAATGATTCTATCATCATTTACTTCCCTCAAGTTGTTTCAAAACCATATGACTTTCTTTCTTTAACAGAATTTTAGGTAAAACTTCAGTATGGGGAACACACATTCACTATTAACTACGACTTTTGTCTTAATAAACTCCTATTTTACAGCTTATTAATAGTTAGTAAGGTAGCGTTTAAGTTCAGGTATTGGGTAGGATTAAGGGATGTAGAATATAATCATGCAGAATAAGGCATTAATGTGTGCTTTATAAATACTAATAAACAGCCAATATGTAAGCTAGTTAAAAGTTAGAATTGTTCCCCATACTAAAGTGTTACCAAATTTTACTTAACAGAATTATCACAGCATTTATGTCAGGACGTGACACATTTCCCTGTGTGTGTGTGTGTGTGTGTCAGGATGCGATGCAGTTCGCGGCCGAGTCTCAGGACGGCGCTCAGGCTCAGGATCTCTTGCGCTGGTTTGTTGAAGAGGGGAAGCGGGAGTGTTTCGCCGCGTGTCTCTTCAGCTCGTATGATCTTCTGGCTCCTGACGTGGTCTTAGAGCTGGCCTGGAGACACGGCCTCATGGACTCTGCCATGCCTTACTTCATTCAGGTGATGAGGGAGTACCTGAGCAAGGTGCGTATGAAACACACAAACACACCGTCTCAAACCCAGATGGAACATCCTAAAGGGCTCATATACTTTTATTGTCCACTCACTGTATAACATTAGTCAAGGCATTTTTATGACTCAACAGGTGAGTAAGGTGTTTTATTGAACAGATAAACTGCCTCATTTCATTATGGTTTATTTTCAAGGAAATACCGTGTCTATTAATGGGTAAAGCTACAATAATGCCTTCAGCTAGACAGCTTGAGATCCTTTCCATCTAAACTGGTTATATACATTAAGCCTAGTGAATGTTTTATGAGCAGTAGGATCTTTTTAATTATGAGAAGGATACATATTCATCTGCACAGTCAAGCAGAGCCGAAGCACAACTTCTTCAAAATATATGCAGTTTTGTTTTTTAACCACTAGAGGGTCGAATGTTACATAGTGTACCTTTAACTCATTTTTGATGCCTTTGAAATCTCCAGCAGCTGTAAATGATCTGTCAGTATGACTGAATGATATTGAGTTTCCCTCCTCTACAGGTGGATGAATTAGCCAGGCAGGTGAAGGTCTCTGACCCGTTCTGTCCGTCTCTCTCTGTATTAGATATTAGCGCATGTAGAGTACAGATGCTGCACTCTTTTATAACAGGTTCCTGAATAGTTTGCTTGATTACCCACAATGCACTGCTCTGTAGCTGTGATGAGCCTGTTTGTTTGTTTGTTTGTGTGTGCGTGGATGTTTCTGAGAAAGAGGCTAATTATTATAATAAGGAGTTATTCAGAAGGATCGCTGGAGTTCTCACACGAGCCGTAATCGTTTACAGCTGTGAGAAAGACGACCTTCACAAACCAAAATGATTATTCATCATTATAACGTCCTGTAAATCCGGCGGATGTCTGGTGTGTCTTTGCTTCAGACTCTCTTTAAAGCTGCAGTACGTCAGTTTGACCTGCAGATGGCAACAAAGTCACTCTTAGATTTAACTTGGGAAAGCCTGACATATGAAATAATTGTCAAAAAATGTTTGTTTTTTTAAACAGAAGAGTTTATTGAACCTTTAGAGAAAATCTAAAACAAAAAATTGCATGTGTGGCTCATATAGTATGATTTATGAATATGCAAAAAAAAAGGTGCAGATGCTGATATTTATATGGACAAAAAGTTGATGACATTTTGATAGCTTGTAATGTAAATCAGTTGGATATTTATAACAGTAAAACAGGTACTTGCATAAAGTGCATATAAATATCAATATCTGCCAATAATATGTCTTAGCAAGATGATATTTAAATGCTTAGTTTTATGATCAAAGCTCTGTAGTTACAATGATATATGATGATTGAGAGATGAACAAATAAACCTTCCTCAAATGATGATGATCATATTTGATACTCATGATTTTTAACATGATTTTTCTAAAAATGATAAATCAAGTAAACCTGAGTTGCTTCAGTCCAGTAAGTGTTCATCTTGAAATATTACTAAAATATCAATTTTTTTTCTTATATTTACTTTATAAAAATCATTAAAGGCATCCTTGATTATGATTTGACTTTTTTAACTTTAGTTAGTGTGTAATGTTGCTGTTTGAGCATAAACAACATCTGCAAAGTTACAGCGCTCAAAGTTCAATGCAAAGGGAGATATTTTCTTTTACAGAAATCGCTTTTTAAGGACTACAACCAACGGCTGGTAGGGACTACAACGAGCTTCTTCCTGGGTTAGTGACATCACAAGCCCTAAAATTTACATAAACCCCGCCCCCGAGAACACACAACAAAGGGGGTGAGGCCATGTTGGGCTGCTTTAGAGAAGAGGAAGAGTTGTTGTTGTAAATGCCGTCATTTTACGCCGGACTGCTTCACAAACGAGGTTCAATTCAACGCTGGATTTGCACAAAAGATTAACATGACGGCACATGCTAGTGGATGAGTTGGATCAACTCCACAGCAACTACATAAATTTATCCACTAACCATTCAGAAACGTCCTAAAAGTTGTAACTTCTTCCTGAGTCTCTCCATCAGTGTCGACTCCGGTTTGAACAATGTAAAGCTGAACACTGTTACTGACAATCCTCATTTTTGCTGCGTGAGATTCTCCAGCTTTGTTGTTGTTGAGCGACCGAAGCGCGAGCTGTTAAAGCTCCGCCCTCTTCTGGAAAGGGGGCGGGAGCAGCAGCTCATTTGCATTTAAAAAAACAGCGTGTTTTGTTTCAGTATACATGTTGCATCAGAGCAGATGGATGTCTGTTTGTTCAGTGTTTCAGATTAAACTAATAACAGCAATTAAATATCAGTTTTAGAAGTTTAGAACAAACACTAAGGAGAACGTTTGAGGAACATCAACAAACAAACAGAGTTTGAGTTCATTAGTTTCACTGTGCTGTTGTTTTAGCATTTCACATATTCTAATGATGAATATATGAAGAATGGGAGTTTCTAAGGCGTATATTGTATAAGTCATTTTATTTTTCTAATGCTTCACATCCATGCTGTTGTTTTAAAGCAGCTTTACAGAAAATCATACATTAATGTTTTAAAAAATTGTTAAGTGAATGTGAGTGTATTTTGTCATGCAGCATTTTGGCATGTCATGTGTGACATTATTGGTCATTTGCATGTAGTGATGATGATGATGATGCTGTAAACACATCAGAAGAAGATTCGTGAAGTTCTGTCAGCTCAGGTTTATATGCGGTTGAGTGTGAAGGGCATGAACGGCTCAGACAGAGGCTGAAAGGACGTGTTTGGATGAAAGGACACAGGGTGACACTTTGACAGTGATGTTTCTGCCTCTGTTACAGGTGGATAAACTGCAGGAGGCCGAGAACAAGAGAGCGTCTGAAGACGAGTCTCCCGAATCCTCCTCCATAGTCTACGGTACGTTATCATCAAGTCTGTCATGTGATTTCTACAGCATTGCTGGTCAGTGTGCACATGTGTCAGACGGTTTTTAAAATAGTTCAACTTTTGTTATGAAATTATGCATTAACAAACTCATTTGAGAAGAACCTTGCTTTGATGAGAGTCATTTTCACTTTTATGATGCATCAATAACGGACAACACCTGATGCTCAGATACTTGAGCTCTTCATTTGACTGTTTATTAAAAATAATGATTTCATTCACAGATATCATGCATGTGAATTTAATGCTATGGATACTATTCGTTATAGGCAATATTTTAATAACTTTTAACTGTTGCTTCAAAGCCAGCTTATAATGTTTCCGGTCTCTGTCCTGCTTATTTAAATATTTAAATCATCTACACCATGTATACATTATGTTTGCCAAAACAAATTACATTTGTATAGGAAATTATATTTAGCAAATGTATTTATTATGCATTTATTGATGCATTTATTTATTTATTTATTTATTTATGCATTAACTATTTATATATTTATTTATGTATTAACTATTTATTTATGCATTTATTTATAGATGCATTTATTTATTTATGCATTACCCATTGATGCATTTATGTATAGATGCATTATGCATTTATTTATTGATTTATTTATTTATGCATTAACTATTTATATATTTATTTATGTATTAACTTTTTATTTATGCATTTATTTATAGATGCATTATGCATTTATTTATTTATGCATTACCCATTGATGCATTTATGTATAGATGCATTATGCATTTATTTATTTATGCATTTATTTATTGATTTATTTATTTATGCATTAACTATTTATATATTTATTTATGTATTAACTATTTATTTATGCATTTATTTATAGATGCATTATGCATTTATTTATTTATTCATTTATTTATTTATGCATTACCCATTTATTGATGCATTTATTTATTTATTGATGCATGTATTTGTTTATGCATTAACCATTTATTTATTAATTTATTTATACATTTATTTATTTATGCATGAACCATTTATGCAGTTCTTTATTAGTTATATTATTATTATTATTACTATATTAATATTGTAATTACATTATTCATTTTTTAATAAACAAGGATACAGACTGTTTCTGAAGCATGTTCTCATGCTTTCATCTGATTGGTTAGTGGCAAGAAAACATGTTGAAATGACATACAGTTTCCAGTGCAGTACAGTATCATTGAGAACCTGCCCTGATACTGAGAGCTGGTGATGTAGTATCAATCACAGATCAAGATAAATGCTTCCATTCATGAATATGAATGTGTGTGTGTGTGTGTGTGTGTGTGTGTGTGCAGGGCAACAGCTGATGTTGAACGGCAGTCAGACCGGCGTCACACCCCAGCCGGGTTTCCCGGGTTACGGATTCGCTACTCCTGTGTACGGCTTCAACCTTCAGCCTTGAGTCCCGTGCATCGCTCCCGCTAGGAATTCTGGGAAATGTGTGCCTGTGATAGCGAACCTCAACTGCTGCTTTCAGGAAGCATGAAAACTGTATCTCAGCAATCAATGAAACAAACAAACACGCAGCACAAAACGCTTCTTAAATACACGTGTCAAACAAGCTGCTCGTTAACTTATGATTTCATTTGAACTGATCAACTGTACCGCACTGATGATGAGAGGAAGGACGCTAAACCTAAACGATACTACTCTAAAACACTAGCGAGGGTGAACGGTACGATATTTTTCTTGGTTCTTCTTTTGTCCGTTCTCATCCTTTTAATTCTGCAGTATTAACTTTGTTTACATTTCAAGTGGTACTTAATTTCAGTTGTACAATGTGAAAATCACATAATAACCGAACGTCTGTTTATTTAACACCACATCGTCCTGACCGTGACATGTTTACTAGTTGCGCATGATTATTGAGGCTTTTCCTGGCGCTGTTCATCAGTGTTACTGCAAGCCATATGCACTGTCTGTTGTGTTATGTTGTAGTAAAAAGAGACATTAATTTTTCTAGGAAAACAATATGCAAAAAACACAAAAAGTGAGGATGTTTGGGTTGCTCAGTGTTGTGTAGCGGCTCCTTAGATTGAAGAGTCAAATACACAGACAGGAATAAAGTTTACATTTGATGTGCTGCTGCTGTCTCTCTCTCTTCAGTCACTTCAGGTCACAGTTGTTCCTGTTTAATGTGTTCGTGTTTTTCCTGCAGTAATTGCACATTCATGTCTGGGTTCTTTCTCAATTTTAACGTACCAGGAGAATCGCTGATAAAAACACAGTTGGGATTAGTTTTGTTTTCAGTATCATCACCATAGCCACAGAGATATGATTCAATGTTTATGTTCCAGACTATAATTTTATATTCCCTGGCTATAGTACAGTAATGCATTCATAATTTTAAAACAATTCTAAAATTCCCAAAAACTATACTGTGTGTATATATATATATATATATATATATATATATAATATGTGTGTGTGTGTGTGTGTGTATATATTATACATACACACACACACACACACACACATGTATATATATATATACATATACATACATACACACATATATAAATATATATATAAAATGATACTTTAGGGTCCAGTTCTCAGTATTAACTAGTTGCCTATTAGCAAGCATATTAGGATATTGGCTGTTTATTAAAGCACATATTAATGCCTTATTCTGCATGATCATATTCTACATCCCATAATCCTACCAATACATAAACTTAACAACTAATTTACTAACTATTAAATAAGCAGTAATTAGGAGTTTATTGAGGCGAAAGTCATAGTTAATAGTTAGTTAATACTGTGAATTGTTCCCAGAAGTAAAGTGTGACCATATATATATGTTTATATATATTTATTTAAATATTAACACATTTATTTATTTATTTATTTATTTATGGTGTCTGCAGTTTTGGGGCTTAGTTTTTTTTTTAACCTAAAATCTAAAGTTTTCCAATCAGTCAGATGTTTAATTAGTTTGGAGATCGGACATTTGATTCGGATCCTCCTTGAAACGAGTTTCTCTTCTCGAGGGCGTGGCGCGGAGAGAGAGAGAGAGAGAGAAAGCGAGAGGAAGAGAGATGCGAGCCCCGCCCCTGTGTGAGATCTGACTGCTGATTGGCTGAGAGCAGTCTCATGTCATCAGTCTATGATCGCGCGCTGCTCTCAGACGAAACGGTGCTGCGCGTTCGTGAGTGTCTGACTGAAGATGACGCGTGAACGCGGAGCTGCGAGCAAAGCCAAACTCACCCATCCTGGAAAAGCCATCCTGGCAGGTCAGTTATCATTTTATCACAAAACTAAAGACTAAACACTGACAATCAACTGTCAATCCTGAACTGAACTCACGACACATTTAAGTTTGACACCGAAGTTATTGATTTCTGAACTGTTTTCGTCTGAACTTGCGAAAGAAGCTTCAGAAAAGGAGGTAAAATACTGAAGATCGAATTTGTGTTGGTTTTTGTAAGTAATATGTGTGAATGAATATATTCAGAAAACAACTCAGTTCACATGTGCTAGATCATTTAAAAACTAGTTTACAGCAGTTTATTAGCATATTTTACCTGATACCAAACAATAAACAAACAAAAAAGTTACTTTACCTGCGAATACTGCTGTTGATGATATTTAACTGATAAATTATTAAGTTTCAAGTTATCATTAAGTGCATATAATGATAACTATATATATCCAGTACACAGATGAATGTTATATTTGTACATTAGAGGAGATTAAATATGCTAGTTTAGTATGATTTTTCAGTCCTACACAAGGACACACAGCTGATGTCCTCCAAACCCTGATGCTCACTTGTCAAAAGAAAGACAGAAGATAATACAAGTCAATGACTTTAAGATAGTGAAACTTAGTCAAAGGGTATGAACATGTTATACTTAATTTCTTAATTTCATTAATAATGATGATAATTTTATTATAAAATGAACAGTTTTGAGCGATGCTCAAAGCTGCCAATAAACAATAGGCGAATGAATTATATTACTTGGCAGAACAATTGTTTATTCTTTATTCTTCATAATTATTATTATTACTATGAATAAAATTAGGCGGCCTAAGTATTTATTGCACATCTGTGTCTTTTATCACAATTCTCATGCTGCTATTAGTAACTCAAGGCCATATTTTTTTTGCAATGCTTCATGAAAGCAGTTTAATGATGGTCTCAGAATAGATTCAGTGCAATTATAAAGTAGGTTTGGTCATTATGATCTCTCCCTCTACCTGTCTTTGAACGGTGACGGATCCGGTGTGGTGTTCTCTGGGTAATTGGTGAACTACCATCTGGAAATTGTTCATCTGAAACGAAATGACAGGTTTTTATGTCTGTGATATTTTTCTCCTGTGCTTTCTTTATATACGCTCGTGTGTGCTCCACCCGTCTGTAATTACACAAACCAACCTTCAGATGAAAATGCCACGTCTTATTTGCTGGAGAGAATATGACAGGCTGGTGCTGGAGTGGTTGGGCACAATTAAAACATTATATATATATATATATATATATATATATATCACCAGCCACTTTATTAGGTAAACCTTGCTAGTACGGGTCAGACCCCCTTTTGCCTTCAGCATTGCCTTAATTCTTCGTGGCACAGATTCAGCAAGGTTCTGGAAACATTCCTCAGAGATTTTGCTCAATACTGTCATGAAATCATCACACAGTTGCTGCAGATTTGCCGGCTGCATATCCATGATGCGAATCTCCCGTTCCAGCACATCCCAAAGCTGCTCTATTGGATTGAGATCTGGTGATTGTGGAGGACATTTGAGTTTAGTGAACTCACTGTCATGTTCAAGAAACCAATTTGAGATGATTTGAGCTTAGTGACATGACGCATTATCCTGCTGGAAGTAGATCAGAAGATGGTCCAGTGTGGTCATAAAGGGATGGACATGGTCCGCAACAATACTCAGGTCGGCTGTGGCGTTAAAACGATGCTCAGTTGGTACTAAAGGTCCCAAAGTGTGCCAAGAAAATGGTTGCTGCAAGAGATGGTTGTGCATGAAAATCCCAGTAGATCAGCAGTTTCTGAAACACTTAGACCAGCCCGTCTTGACACCAACAACCATGACATGTTCAAAGTCACTTAAATCACCTTTCTTCAGCAGATGTGTTCAGATGCATTGTTGGCGTGTTGCTATTTTGAGGCAACTGAAAACGACTGCTTCATTGACCAACAAAAACCTGGTCTAAAGTCAATGGCGCAGTTTTTTTTGTTGTTATTTGAAGATTGCGTTAGTAATATGCGCCTATATGTGGGTGTACAACGCACGTACACTATGCTTATTACACACACACGCTTGCAAATTCCGCCATGTAAATAGCGAATCCGCCATGGCATGAGTGCAACTGGCTTTTAAAGGGAATGGGAGATGACACTCTGATTGGTTTATTGCATGTTATGCCCAAAACACACCCATTACTCATTAAAAGAAAAGGGACAACCCTTTTAGACCATGTGCCGGGTGTGCCGACCATTTTTCCCGTCGTTAAATTAGCAAAAGGGAATTCGGACATGCCCTAAATGCACTTGCGCTGTGCGCTTTAGACCATGTGCTTAGATTGTTAAAATAGGGTCCTACGTGTGATTTACTCTATTAAAATGCAGTAAAATGCCCCTGTATGAGTATTTGTTTTAGGCTATATTTATCATATGATATAGTTAAGTAATCACATAAAATGTGCCGTTTTTTCCCCCAAATATCAGCACGATTGCATATGCGATATTGATTTTATACAACAATTAAGTGACTTACATTTTAGACACAATATTGCCTGTTTTGCACTTTTTCGCCAACGAAAATGGTTCCAAACAAAGCCACAGCGGTGTTTCGTTATTGAATGAATCAGTCCATTTGAACAAATTGGTTGAATGAATGATTCAATGACTCACTCTTTAAGAAAGTCAAATGCTTCGTTCCTGAAATGATCAGCCGTTTGATTGAACTGAACTGTCAACAGCAGTCCTAAACCTGCCAGTAATCAGCACAATTACACACTCAGCAAAATATCGTCTGATCATCATTGTCGACAAAATCCGAGAAAATATAGAGATATAATTTTTTGTCAATATCGCACACATCCCTACTTACGATCAGTTAAAACTGGTAAACTATGTAAAGAGTTGCTTTGGCTTTTTTTGTTTGCTTTTACTCTAGTAAGATTAAAAAGCTCTTTATGCTTCTAGAAGTTCAGGATGTGTTTGGATCTCTGGTGATGGACTAATAGAACAGACGGTTCACTCTTATACAGTGTGTTTGTGTTGTTTTCGAATGCTTTCAGCTGCCGGACTCAGATTGTATTGTAGAGCGGCTCTGGTCTACTGTCACACAAACCCAGCAGTGACCTGGAAACATTTCACACGTTACACACACACACACACAGCATTCCAGAGCAGTTTTCCATAGTCACATGTGTAGTGAGATTACAGCCGTCTGACAGGAGAACGAGGCCGTAGACATGTTCACATGTAGGATCTCACGTCACGGCTGATTTTAAGGGATCATTCAGAGTTTAACTCGATGTACAGCATCTGTGAAGCTTGTTTCTGCCACTGAATAAAAAATAAAAAAGGTAATTGCGACTTTTTATCTCAGAATTCTGACTTTTTTTTCTCACAATTCTGACTTATCTCAGAATTATAAACACGCAATTGCGAGTTATAAAGTCCAAATCTGAGGGAAAAAACTGACTTTTTTCTCGCAATTGCGACTTTATATCTCCTAATTATGACTTTATATCATGCAATTCTAAGAAAAAAAGTCAGAATTACGAGATAAAAAGTCGCAATTACCTTTTTTATTTTTATTCAGTGGCAGAAACAAGCTTCCATAGTGACATGCTGTTGATTACCATAGAAAATTATATTGTTCCTCTTCAAATGCACCGGAATAAACATTTTGAAAATATATAACAACACTTAAATATTATATTTTAATTTGACACTAGTGTGATCAGCTCCCTACCTTGTACATGCAAAAGTTTTGTTTCATTCACAACTGTTTATTTTCTACGTAGCATTTTTTATAGCCTAAATTATTATTATTATTATTATTTTTAAAATATATTAAGGTAAATACGGCTAATTTTACTTATGTATTATTATAAAACTTCATGTTTATGAAAAATTATTAAATATTATTCTTCCTTGTGTTCATTTAGAGAAAAAGTCTTCAATATTTTAATGACTTTTACTGTTTTAGTTTTAGTATTAAACGTTTTGATCTACTTGATAGAAAGACAGTTTAGTTGAAATTGCCGAGCAAATACATAAATATTCAGATATAAGTAGTATAAATATTGAGTGTCCGAATATTGTGTTCATTATATTCCAAAACAGATTTATTTTTGAGACATTTTCAATGTGCTCTCAGAACTTTGGACCCCACTATATATTAAATACTGTCAAAAGGCTCAAAAATATCCAGATATATTGTTCAAATATTTCATCCGGCCATGATGGGTCAGATGTGCGGTAGCCTGCGGCGCTTCTGTCTAATGGAAAGCCGTCAAATCGCTGCTATTGTGCTTTCTTCATCACTCAAGCCTTTTATACATCTATTGCTGTAAGTGTGTGTGTGTGTGTGTGTGTGTGTGTTTGTGTCCTGCCGGGAGGCTGCAATTAAGTGCAGTGAGTGCTTGTCTCCTCTCTGAGGCCGAGGGCTCGTCACCGTGTCTCTGGTCTCCTCCGCTCATCAGCGTCTCTCCCTCCATTCACAATCACTCGCTCTTCTGCCTGTCTCTCCCTCTGAATCAGTTTTCCTGTCTGTCTGCTGCTTGTGTCTGTCTCTCCGAGCTCCTCGTGACGTCTGCTCCACCTGAGAATCGCTCACGACGGCTCGAGGCCCTCGAGCAGATCAAACATCATGTATTAATAGAGCTGTAATGTCACTGTTTGCTTCATCGAGAAACATGAAAGGAATCATTCATCTGTCATTGGCCTTTAATGTAACGCCAGAATCCTGAAACACCTCCAGCGGGAATCACCACATCTAATTAAAACAGCGACTTGACAAGATTCTGTCATTATTTACTCACTCCAAAGCCTGTATCACTTTATTTCTTCTGTGAATATAAAAGTTTGGGGTCAGTAAGTTAAATAAATGAATGCTTTTATTCAGCAAGGACACATTTAATTGATCAAATGTGACATTTATATTGTTACAAAGATTCATTTTCAAATAAATGCTGTTCTTTTGAACTTTCTGTTCATCAAAGAATCCTGAAAAATGTCCCCAGAATGTGTCTGTGAAGTTTCAGCTCAAAATACCCCACAGATCATTTATTATAGCTTGTCAAATTTGCCCCTATTTGGGTGTGAGCAAAAACACGCCGTTTTTGTGTGTGTCCCTTTAAATGCAAATGAGCTGCTGCTCCCGGCCCCATTTCCAGAAGAGGGCGGAGCTTTAACAGCTCAACAACAACAAAGCTGGAGAATCTCACGCAGCCAAAATGAGGATTGTCAGTAACGGTGTTCAGCCTTACATTGTTCAAACCGGAGTCGACACTGATGGAGAGACTCAGGAAGAAGTTACAACATTTAGAGGTTTCTGAATGGTTAGTGGATAAATTTATGTAGTTGCTGTGGAGTTGATTCAACTCATCGACTAGCATTTGTCGTCATGTTAATATTTTGTGCTAAACCCGTATGGACGCCCACTAAACAACATAGTGTACCTGTTTGCCAAACAGAGCCATACACACCAGGCTAACGTTTATGATTGCTAATATTCTGTCTAATATTTTTTCCAAAATATCGCTCAGACAGAAACGCTCCTTTTTTAGCAATCGAGTTTGCCAGGGTCAACTTGCAGGCTATCCAAGCTAACAAGACTCTAAATAGTTAGCATGCTTTGCTCGAACGTTTGCCATGGCGTTAGAACTGGTACACCGTTGTCTCTTGCGAAAACAAAACGGCGGCGCCGTGGGTGGAGACGTGCAGATTTAGGGATAGTAATATTATAATAAGATCCTCTTCCTACGTCACAAGGGGAGCGAAATCTGAGCGGCTCGTTTTTTCACATGCGTGCAGAGAAAGTCCTACCAAAACAAAGTTACAGGGTTGTTCTTTTTCACGTTTTCTGGGTTGGTAGATGCACCGGGGACTCGGTTATAGCACTTAAACACGGAAAAAGACAGATTTTCATGATATAATCCCTTTAACCAAACATATTGTTGTTGAGCTGTTGATGCGGTTGCACTTTATTTTACAGTATGTGTCTTTACAGTGTACTTATTTAGGAAAATACTGGGTAACATAAGGTAACTACAGGGGATAAGGTTTGGTTTGGGGTTGATACCTAGTTATTACCCAGTTATTGCAATTACTGTAATAAGTACATGGGGAACAGGAGTGTAAAATACATGGTGCTTTACTGTAGATCTTGTAGTAATTCTGCCTGTGGTGAATGCTGAGAGTGTGTATGTGTTTTATTATTGTGGTGTGTTTGATTAAGGTGTGTATTAGAGTGATGTGTGTGAAAATGAAGCAGGTTATTCCAGAAACACACACACAGAGCGATGACTGATTTCTGCTCTCATGTAAATCAGTCGTGTTTCACTGGCAGGTCTCAGATGTGGCGTCTGTGGTAATTTCCTGCCGTTCGCTCTGTTTCTGTTTCCACAC
>NC_067227.1:33013399-33068399 GCF_019924925.1 Ctenopharyngodon idella
TTTGTTTGTATTCATATTTTGAATTAGTTTTTATTTTTATATTTTAATTTCAGTTGAAGTTTTAGTAATTTTTGTCATTTGTATTAGTTTTTTAAATGTCTATATAGTTTTTAATTTTTGCTTTAGTTTCACTGATATACTGTTAAAGTTTTTAATAATATTTTAAATTAGTTTTTATTTTTATATTTAGGTATATTTTTTGTGTTTTTGTAATTTTTATTAGTTAGGGTTGTCTATATAAAAAAATGTCTATATAGTTTTCATTTTTGTTTTAGTTTATTAATATACTCTTATAGTTTTTATTCATATTTTCAAATACTTTATATTTATGTATTTTAATTTCAGTTAAAGTTTTAGTAATTTTGTTGTGTTTTTTTCATAAGTATTAGTTTTTTTAATGTCTATATAATTTTTCATTTTTGTTTTAGTTCATTAAATATACTACTATAGTTTTTAATAATATTTTAAATTAGTTTTTTTATATTCTTTTTTTAATTTTGATTTTAGGTATTTTTGTGTTTTTGTAAGTTTTATTAGTTTTTTACAAATATATCTATACAGTAGTTTTCATTTTTGTGTTTGCTCATTAATATATTGTTATATTTTTTAAAAAATATTTTGAATTCGTTTTTATTTTTATATTTTTTCATTTTGATTTTAGGTATAATTTGTATTATTTTTTAAATATGTCTGTATAGTTTTCATTTGTGTATTAGTTTATTAATATACTCTTATCATTTTTAGCAATATTTTGAATTCGTTTTTATTTTTATATTTTCTTTTTTCATTTTGATTTAAGGTAAAATTTTTGTGTGTGTTTTTGTCATTTTTATTAGTTTTTTTTTTAAAAATATGTCTACGTAGTTTTCATTTTTGTGTTAGTTTATTAATATACTTATAGTTTTTATTCATATTTTGAATTAGTTTTTATTTTTGTATTTTTCCTTTTTTATTTAATTTCAAGTTTTAGGAATTTTGTTATGTGCTTTTATCATTTTTATAATTTCTTTTAATATGTTTATAGTTTTTATATATTTTTGTTTTAGTTCATTAATATACTGAATATATAATATATCAATATATCAATAATAATTATTTTCAATATTTCTATATAGTTTTTATACATTTTTGTCAACTTAAACTAAAAGCAATGAGAAATGTTGCCTTTGCATCTAACTGGAAGTTTTTTATTCAGTTAACCTTTATTTTAGTTAAATTCAATAGTTAATAACTCTTATTCTAAGTCTCTGAAATCATATGATAGCTTTATGTGAGAAACAAACTGACATTTTAATTGTAATTCAGTGCTGCTGAATCAGTCAATCATAATTGATCACGAGAGACTCAAGAACAATAATGTTTTATTGACATCAAACCTGCTGCGACGGATGCATCATATTGTTCATGTATGTTCAGGAACGGGGGAAATAAGCATCATGTGAACAGAATATTGCACAAGATTTCTGTGGCGTCTGACAGCTCCTGCTCACGATATGCTTTCAGTGTTTGATCCAGTCCAGACCGGTTCAGCATTGGCAGTAGTTTAGAGGCGTCTGTGTCACTGTACGAACTGTCCCTTCATCCAGCGCTGCAACACTCAGATTGATTATCCTCTCCTCCGCTGCTGTCTTCCTCCTCCTCCTCTTCCTTCCCCCTCTTTTCATTAGCTGATTGGACTGGTTTTGTGCGGGTGACCTTGCGTTCGCCCCACTAATGGACGTCTGACTGCTGGATCCAGCCCAGATTACATTTATGACCTCCGTCTCATTTTAATGCAGCTGTGTCTTCCAGAGCGCCACTCCCAAACCATCGATCGGGGACTGAATCGTGAACGCGCTTCAGCTCGGCTCATGTGACAGATTTTACACGGGCTCTGCTAATGTACATGATCTCAACATCAGCTTGTCGTGGGTCGCCTGAACAACTAGTTCACCGATTAGCTTCAAGCAAGCGCTGAATATTTAAGTTGGTTTCAGCAGAACCTGATTGCATTTTTTTATTTATTTTTTTTGCATTAGTGCTACAAAATGTGTGGGAGACTGTATCCCATGATGCAACACACTCAGCTTGACCCTCCATTTGCAGTGTGACGAACCAGAAATCATATCAACCGTTCATTATTTGATTGGATTGCTAAAAGTCAAGACATTTTTGCACAAAATTGTGTTAAAAAAAAAGCAAAATAAGCATTTTTATTTCTGAGTTTTGTTTGAATTAATGTCACCATGAAATCAAAATGGACTATTCTTATTTTTTATGCAATATTGTGGTGTTTTATTATAAATTATTTATCTATGCATTGTTGTATACTGCATAGTTTTTCATATACTATTTTTAAAAATAGTAATCAGTATTCAGCATACTACCGTGTGGAATGTTTATTGATGCACACTGCATGCTGTTTAAGATTATTTCAAAAATAGAATGCAGTATAGAATGCATGCTGAGAACTCTAGCATCTAGAACTCACACTAGTGTACTACTCATACTATTTCTGCCATAGATAGATATTGCAGAAATAGTAGTAGTTTCCTAGTATGCTGTTCATCCTTTTATTTTAATTGTATTTTATTTTATTTTATTTGTCCATTTTCCAAACTACTTGGTCTATGTAGGGTCATAAGGGTTCATTTTATTTTTATTTATTTTTATATAATTTTATTTTATTTTATTTTATTTTCCAAACTATTTGGTCTATGGAGGGTCATAGGGATGCATTTTATTTTATTTTATTTTATTAATTATTATTATTATTATTATTTATTTATTTATTTTTATTATTATTATTATTATTTTCCATTTTCCAAACTACTTGGTCTATGTAGGGTCATAGGGATGCATTTTATTTTTATTTTGTTTTATTTAATTTAATTTTATTTTATTTTCCAAACTACTTGGTCTGTGTCGGGTCATAGGGATGCATTTTTATTTTCTTTTCTTTTATTTTATTTTATTTTATTTTATTTTATTTTCCAAACTATTTGGTCTATGGAGGGTCATAGGGATGCATTTTATTTTTATTTTATTTTATTTTATTTTATTTTATTTTATTATCCATTTTCCAAACTATTTGGTCTATGGAGGGTCATAGGGATGCATTTTATTTTATTTTATTTTTATTTTTATTTTATTTTATTATTTTATTTTATCCATTTTCCAAACTACTTGGTCTATATATGGTCATAGGGATGCATTTTTATTTTTATTTTATTTTATTTTATTTTATTTTATTTTATTTTATTTTATTTTATTTTATTTTATTTTATTTTATTATTTTATTTTATCCATTTTCCAAACTACTTGGTCTATGTAGGGTCATAGGGATGCATTCTATTTTTCATTTAAAAATGATTTTTTATTATTTTATATTTTATTTTATTTGTATTAATTTTGCATTGATCAGTACTGATTCTGGTATGCTTTTCTTGAAAGATTGTGTGAATTTGATGTATACAGTATGTGATTATTGAAAAACAGTACTCTTACTATTTCTGCTATATAAATATGTTGGTGAAATAGTAGTAGTGTCCTGGTATGCTGTTGTGAATTCAGCCTGTGTCTGTCTTGTTAGTGGGAGTTGCATTCTGTCATGTTGAAAAGCTGCGTAAATACTGCTGGATGGATGATTTTAAAATTGAATTTGATATATATAGAGCGAGAGAGAGAGAGAGCAGGTGTGTGTAAATGTATGATGCCAGCGTTATCCAGACAGACGAGTCGAGTGTTCAGGTAGAATGACAGACAGTTTGTGTTTATCTCATCTGTTCATTCAGTTCAGTGCTATATATAGCTCTCGAATCTGCTGGACGTCCTGCAGTCGCATCTCTCTTGAGCAACAGAAATAAACGTGGCTGCACAAACACGGAGCAGGTAATAAAAGCTCACTGCTGCTTCCTGCTGCTAACGGACACCTGTGGCCGCCCGCCGGCGCTGTGGTGCTTTACTGCTGATTCAGGAGGAAGTGCACATTAAATTATGCCACACATCTGATTCTGAGGGTTGTGACTTGTGGCTAATCAGCAGTGTTATCTTACTATCATTGTAGTGTCATAAGGCCTGTTCTGTTGAATTTACCCAGTGACAAGAGTTTAAAAAGAAGCAGTTCGTCTCTATAGGCACAATTATGTCTTCATTTTTCTGGTCAAGATTTTATTTTATTATTTTATTTTATTTTCTAAACTATTTGGTCTATGTAGGGTCATAGGGATGCATTTTATTTTATTTTTTCATTTCTTTTATTTCTTTTATTTTATATTTTATTTTATTTTCCATTTCCCAAACTACTTGGTCTATGTAGGGTCATAGTGATGCATTTATTTTATTTTATTCACATAATCATGTCTTCATTTTTCTGGTCAAGATTTTATTTTATTATTTTAATTTATTTTTCAAACTACTTGGTCTATGTAGGGTCATAGGGATGCATTATTTTATTTTATTTTATTTTATTTTATTTTATTTTATTTTATTTTATTTTTTTTATTTTATTTTATTTTATTTTATTTTATTTTATTTTCCAAACTACTTGGTCTATGTAGGGTCATAGTGATGTATTTTATTTTATTTTATTTTATTTTATTTTATTTTATTTTATTTTATTTTTGTTTTATTTTATTTTATTTTACAAACTACTTGGTCTATGTAGGGTCATAGTGATGCATTTTATTTTATTTTATTTTATTTTATTTTATTTTATTTTATTTTATTAATTATTATTATTATTATTATTTATTTATTTATTTTTATTATTATTATTATTATTTTCCATTTTCCAAACTACTTGGTCTATGTAGGGTCATAGGGATGCATTTTATTTTTATTTTGTTTTATTTAATTTAATTTAATTTTATTTTCCAAACTACTTGGTCTGTGTCGGGTCATAGGGATGCATTTTTATTTTCTTTTCTTTTATTTTATTTTATTTTATTTTATTTTATTTTCCAAACTATTTGGTCTATGGAGGGTCATAGGGATGCATTTTATTTTTATTTTATTTTATTTTATTTTATTTTATTTTATTATCCATTTTCCAAACTATTTGGTCTATGGAGGGTCATAGGGATGCATTTTATTTTATTTTATTTTTATTTTTATTTTATTTTATTATTTTATTTTATCCATTTTCCAAACTACTTGGTCTATATATGGTCATAGGGATGCATTTTTATTTTTATTTTATTTTATTTTATTTTATTTTATTTTATTTTATTTTATTTTATTTTATTTTATTTTATTATTTTATTTTATCCATTTTCCAAACTACTTGGTCTATGTAGGGTCATAGGGATGCATTCTATTTTTCATTTAAAAATGATTTTTTATTATTTTATATTTTATTTTATTTGTATTAATTTTGCATTGATCAGTACTGATTCTGGTATGCTTTTCTTGAAAGATTGTGTGAATTTGATGTATACAGTATGTGATTATTGAAAAACAGTACTCTTACTATTTCTGCTATATAAATATGTTGGTGAAATAGTAGTAGTGTCCTGGTATGCTGTTGTGAATTCAGCCTGTGTCTGTCTTGTTAGTGGGAGTTGCATTCTGTCATGTTGAAAAGCTGCGTAAATACTGCTGGATGGATGATTTTAAAATTGAATTTGATATATATAGAGCGAGAGAGAGAGAGAGCAGGTGTGTGTAAATGTATGATGCCAGCGTTATCCAGACAGACGAGTCGAGTGTTCAGGTAGAATGACAGACAGTTTGTGTTTATCTCATCTGTTCATTCAGTTCAGTGCTATATATAGCTCTCGAATCTGCTGGACGTCCTGCAGTCGCATCTCTCTTGAGCAACAGAAATAAACGTGGCTGCACAAACACGGAGCAGGTAATAAAAGCTCACTGCTGCTTCCTGCTGCTAACGGACACCTGTGGCCGCCCGCCGGCGCTGTGGTGCTTTACTGCTGATTCAGGAGGAAGTGCACATTAAATTATGCCACACATCTGATTCTGAGGGTTGTGACTTGTGGCTAATCAGCAGTGTTATCTTACTATCATTGTAGTGTCATAAGGCCTGTTCTGTTGAATTTACCCAGTGACAAGAGTTTAAAAAGAAGCAGTTCGTCTCTATAGGCACAATTATGTCTTCATTTTTCTGGTCAAGATTTTATTTTATTATTTTATTTTATTTTCTAAACTATTTGGTCTATGTAGGGTCATAGGGATGCATTTTATTTTATTTTTTCATTTCTTTTATTTCTTTTATTTTATATTTTATTTTATTTTCCATTTCCCAAACTACTTGGTCTATGTAGGGTCATAGTGATGCATTTATTTTATTTTATTCACATAATCATGTCTTCATTTTTCTGGTCAAGATTTTATTTTATTATTTTAATTTATTTTTCAAACTACTTGGTCTATGTAGGGTCATAGGGATGCATTATTTTATTTTATTTTATTTTATTTTATTTTATTTTATTTTATTTTATTTTATTTTATTTTTTTTATTTTATTTTATTTTATTTTATTTTATTTTATTTTATTTTATTTTATTTTATTTTCCAAACTACTTGGTCTATGTAGGGTCATAGTGATGTATTTTATTTTATTTTATTTTATTTTATTTTATTTTATTTTTGTTTTATTTTATTTTATTTTACAAACTACTTGGTCTATGTAGGGTCATAGTGATGCATTTTATTTTATTTTATTTTATTTTATTTTATTTTATTTTATTTTATTTTATTTTATTTTCCAAACTACTTGGTCTATGTAGGGTCATAGTGATGCATTTTATTTTATTTTATTTTATTTTATTTTATTTTATTTTATTTTATTTTATTTTATTTTCCAAACTACTTGGTCTATGTAGGGTCATAGTGATGCATTTTATTTTATTTTATTTTATTTTATTTTCCAAACTACTTGGTCAAGGTAGGGTCATAGGGATGCTTTTTATTTTATTTTATTTATTTTTATTTTTATTTTCATATTTTATTTTATTTTCCATTTTCCAAACTACTTGGTCTTTGTAGGGTCATATGAATGCATTTTATTTTATTTTTATTTTGTATGATTATTTCATTTTATTTTCTTATTATTTTATTGCAGAAATAGTAAGAGTCGATTTGTTTTTTGGTTTTGACTTCAGTTTTATTTCTAGCTGTAATAACTAGCTCATTATTCAGTGTATCTGCATGCATCAGTTTTGTGTTTCCTGTATGTTAACAGGGTTTTTGAGGTTCAGCATCTGATTAATTTCCTGCCCTCCAGCTCTGCTTTCTTCTCTGTTTTCTTGCATCACCTTCTCTCTCTGCTTCTTTTAAACATAGCTGTGTATGATGATGATGATGATGATGCAGTGTATTGAATAAGATTGAATCTAATTTCTCTGTCTTCTCTGCAGGTTCGGTGTGTTTGAAATACTGAGTAACCAGATGAAAGATGAGTTTGGGAAACTGGACAGCACTCGTGGTTTAGTGTGCGGTTTGGGCGCGGGAGTGATGGAGGCCGTCCTAATCGTCTGTCCCATGGAGACGATAAAGGTGAGGTCAAAGGTTATTTAGTTTAAAGTTGAATATTACATTCTGACGCAGTTTTATCTTACGTGCTTCATCTCTCACATTTCCAGGTGAAATTCATCCATGATCAATCCTCAGCTAATCCCAAATACCGAGGGTTTTTCCACGGAGTGCGAGAGATCGTCAGAACTCAAGGTGAACAACACAAGCTTTGTTTTGACTATTTCACCTCACAGTGTGGGAAAAACTCAGTGTCCTGATTGTAAGGCCTTCCTATTCCTAATCCTTGTTCTGTTGAATTTTCTCCATGACAAGAGTTTGAAAAAGAAGCTATTTGTGCTTATATGCACACTCACACAATCATTTTATTTGATAGATATATATATATATATATATATATATATATATTCCCCCCATCCATTTATTCCATATATTCCAAACCATTTGTCCTATGGGGTCATATGGATGCTGGAGATTTATTTATTTATTTATTTAATATTAAATAAAAAAATTATTAATTTATTAGTTTTGTTTTATTTTACGTTTTATCCTATTTTATTTTATTTTATTTTATTTTATTTTATATCATCCATTTATTTTATTCCATCCATTTTCCAAACGACACTTTATTTTATTTTATTTTATTTTATTTTATTTTTTTTTAATTTTTTTTTTTACATCCATTTTGCAAACCACATTTGTATTTTATTTTATTGTATTTAATTTTATTTTATTTAATTTTATTTATTTTATTTTAAATTATTTTAATTTATTTTGTTTTGTTTTATTTTATTTTTATCCTATTTTATTTTATTTTATTCCATCCATTTTCCAAACGACACTTGTATTTTATTTTATTATTTTATTTTATTTTACATCCATTTTGCAAACCACATTTGTATTTTATTTTATTTTATTTTATTTTCATTTTACAAACCACATTTATATTTTATTTAATTTTCTTGTATTTTCCATCCATTTTCCAAACCACATGTCCTATATAGTGTCATGGGATGCTGGAGATTTTATTTATTTATTTATTTTTAATTCACATTTTTTCCTCTCAGATTTGCCACTCTTGAAGATGAATGGCATGATCTGATATAGATATTCACGTATTTGCAAATAAGTGACTTAAACATCACCATACTAGCATCATGCACATGATCAGGTGTTTATAGTGTCTCTCATGCTCCTAACGCTCTCTCTGTCTCTCAGGAATCAGAGGGACGTATCAAGGCCTCACAGCAACTGTCCTCAAACAAGGATCCAATCAGGCGATCCGATTCTTCGTCATGACCTCTCTCAGGAACTGGTACAAGGGTGAGTGCGTGTTTGTGTATGAACTTTTTAGCAGTGTCACGCTGTGGCGTCCTGAGCAGCGCTGCCCTCTGCTGGTTGAAGTGAATTTTTTGTCTCATGGGTTGTTTTTTGTTTTCTAGGTGATAATCCCAACAAATCCATCAACCCCATCATCACAGGTGCGTTCGGTGCGATTGCAGGAGCGGCGAGTGTGTTTGGAAACACGCCGCTGGACGTGATCAAGACCAGGATGCAGGTACACGGGCCGGTTATCAGCACATGCATGAGTTTTGGGGGACTCTAACTAACACATGAAGCACATTTCCACATGACCAAACTAAATCAGTCCCATTACAGTCAATGAAGACGTCTGTAATGATAAAGAATTGAGCCAATGTACATCTAATCCAGCCATTTTACTTTCCCTATCATGTGCAATAAATTAATTTATTTTAAATTATAATTCCAATAATTTTCTGTTTGAAATCATATGCAATTGTGGCACTATGTACACTGTTTGATGTTATAAAATAAAGTTTGTAAAGTGAATTATTTACCTGAATATTTCTCTTTGAAATAAAGTTTTAATGAAAATGTGTTTTTTTAGGGTTTAGAAGCTCATAAGTATAAAAACACAGTGGATTGTGCCATGAAGATCCTGCGGCATGAAGGACCAGCAGCGTAAGTGTGTGTGTGTGTGTGTGTGAGAGTGTGTGTGTGTGTGAGTGTCTGTGTGTGAGTGTCTGTGTGTGAGTGTGTGTGTGTGTGAGAGTGTGTGTGTGAGAGTGTGTGTGTGAGAGTGATGTGTGTGAGTGTGTGTCTGTGTGAGTGTTTGCGTGTGTGTGTATGTGTGTGTTTGCGTGTGTGAGTGTTTGTGTGTGTGTGTCTGTGAGTGTTTGCGTGTGTGAGTGTCTGTGTGTGTGTGTTTGAGAGTGTGTGTGTGTGAGTGTGTGTGTGTCTGTGTGTGTGTGAGTGTGTTTACGTGTGTGTGTAAGAGTGTGTTTGCGGGTGTGTATGTGTGTGCATGTGAGCGTATGTGTGAGAGTGTGTGTGTGCGAGTGTGAGTGTGTGTGTCTGAGTGTGTGTGTGTGTGTGTGAGAGAGTATGTGTTTGCGTGAGTGTGTGTGTGAGAAAGAGTGTGTGTGTTTGCGTCAAATTGCGTGTGTTTATGCATCTGTGTAAGAGAGTGTTTGCGGGTGTGTGTGTGTGTTTGAGTGAGTGTGTGTGTGTGAGAGAATGTGTGTGTTTGCGTGTGTCTGTGAGAGTGTTTTTGCATGTGTCTTTGTGTGTGTGTGTGTCTTTGTGTGTGTGCGTATGTGTGAGAGTGTGTGTGTTTGCGTCAAATTGCGTGTGTCTGTGTGTGTGTATTTACGTGTGTGTGAGAGTGTGTTTGCGGGTGTGTGTGAGTGAGTGTGTGTGAGTGTGTTTGCTTGTGCTAGTGTGTGTGTGTGTCTGTGTGTGAGTGTGTGTGAGAGAGTGTGTGTGTTTGCGTCAAATTGCGTGTGTGTCTGTGTGTGTGTGTTTACGTGTGTGTGTGTGTGTTTACGTGTGTGTGTAAGAGTGTGTTTGCGGGTGTGTGTGTGTGTATCTGTGCTCCAGTAACTGAATGTCTGTCGGCGTCTCGTACAGGTTCTACAAAGGCACCGTCCCTCGACTGGGGAGAGTGTGTTTGGACGTTGCCATCGTCTTCATCATCTATGAGGAGGTCGTGAAGGTCCTCAACAAAGTCTGGAAGACAGACTGAAAGAATAAAGAGAAGAAGAGAGGAGACGCCATCACTGTGTGAGGAACACCTGATGAACCTCAGTGACGTCAGTTCACTGTCACTTCTGTTGGATTTCATTTCTTCACATTAGATCTGGCTTGAAACATGCACATGATATTTAAAAAAAAATAATCTTTTTAATTCACTGTAGTCACATTAACTTTAAACAATGCCATTGACAAATTTAACAGATTTTGTTTATTAATAAATAGATGCTTTAACTTCTAGATTTAACACACCTATAAAGAGAAAACAAACACACACTTGCGTTTACAGACGTTTGATCCCAAACAAACATGAGAAACAGCAGTGACACTCGAGTCAGAGAAATCATCTAAACGTATTTACTGTTACTGTGAATGTTTTAACCAGAGAAAACCTTGAAGAGTAGGTGGAAATATTTACATACATAAATATATATAGGTATATTTACATTTGAAGAGAAATTTAACTACAGATCATTCCATAATACTGTATGATTTTTATTTTTTAAAAAAATATTAATTTTTTATGCTTCTGACATTTCTACTTAAAATGTTTTAAAATATTTTTACATTCACAAAACCATTTTTTATTAATTGATTTGAGTGTGTTTTATATTTATTTCCATGTTGTGTTGCACACGTGCCTTTAACCATTAAACTCTTAATTATTATTTTTCTGAAAAAAGACATTTTTAATAATTCTTTTGTCGGTTTTGAAGCATCCATGCGCTGATCTCAGACCTGCTGTATCTGTCCATGTGCAATATCAGATGTATTAGATATAACTGGAAGAATACGGATTCAGTGAATGTCGCTGCTGTCATTATTCACACACATGTACTGTAAATGTGATTGGTTACGGAGCAGTTTCACCACTGAGCGGATCTGAATATGCGTTATTTCCAGTGTGATGTTTTCTGTGTAAACCCAGCATGAATCTCCAGCTCTGTGTGTGTCAGTATCTGTCTGAGGTGAAATAGTGTCACATACTGTATTGTTATTGATGATAATTGAGTGTGCAGTGCTGCTGCTGACCGCTAGAGGGCAGAAAGATGTTAAATGTGCCTGGACGGATCTCATAGGTGCGTTCACGCCATGTTGTAATTACCGTAATTACAAGATTTCAACTCCCGTCCTCGTAGAGCTCATAATTACAGCTTGTAAGATGGGAATTTTCTGAGAGCTCCTACTTGTACCATGTGACAGCTGCAGATTAATTTAGGAGCATGTGAACAGCTCCGAATAGAACGTCACGTGTCATCTCGAGACTTCGGTAATTACATCATGGCGTGAACGCAGCACTTTTGCTTCAGTGTTGTGTTGATCTGTGTGTTTATGGGGCCCTTTAGCAATATTCAGTGAGATTGTTTGTGCCATGTTTTCTTGCCTTTTTTTCCTTTGTAGATCTGAAGCGAAGGCTCCTTAATACTAAATGCTAATGTGCTAATAAAATTATTTTATTTTCACAGGTAAATCAGCTGTCTGTGACATTATTGTATCTGCTGGTTTTCTTCTTCTTCCCAAGTGGGAGTCTATGGCAGCCCTTTGAAAGATACATAGGAAAAATAAAGCTGCAAGCAGCCATTAAGGGGCCAAGCACAAAGAAGCAAGCAAGAAGTAAAATATAGCATTTAATTTCATATATTTTATTGTAGTTAGTGGCAATTTAATATATTGTTCAGTTATAGTGCCACCAACAGGTGCAATCCCACCACTTTTTTATGTGTCCTCAGAGTGTGCCCATAAATAAGTCTGTCAAATTTGGAAAAAATATCTCATTTCGTTTAGGAGTTATAGACATGTTTATGTATGAGTACATAAAAATGACCCATGCACGACTTTGATTGCATGTATCAAACTATTGGAATTTGGGCTGTGACATGTAGCCAACGACCTGTTTCCGAATTTCCTATGGTGGTTTCATCTCGATCAGACTAACGGTTTTTTAAGCATCGTTTTAACGCTAAATCGCAACGTTGCACAAACCATAAGGCGAAACCTAGCATGTTTGGTATCGTTGGTCTCGGCAAGGATTCAGGAATCTAAGGAGATGACTCCCATAAAAATAAGTCAACCTCATCAAAAGTTATGAGCATATGAATATTTGATTTCACCACTAGGTGGCGCTGTCTTGAAACTTCTCAGGCTCCTTCAGGGCATTGTGCTGATGACCCATACCGAGGTTATGGCCAACCCGCAAAATGGCCGACCCCCAAAATGGCCGATATGGTAAAATTGGATATCATTCAATTCGACATGTTGCCCTGAATCTAACCAGTTTTATAATTTTTGGCCAAAACTTTCAGAAATTATAAGCAAAAATAGCCATTTTTGCTATCTCCAGACCAGTAGGTGGCATTGTGCCAAAACGCAGCATGTAGCCTCAGGTCATGTGGCGATATAGCTTTGTTTTCAATTTGGCATGTTCTTCTTCGAGTTTGTGCGTTATTCGAGAATGGTTGGGTTTATCAAAAAGCTTTTGATAACTTTTTGCCAGCATAGTCTGAAGATCATCTGATTAGATTTTTATGAAAATTGGTGCAGCTGTCTTGAAGGAGTTCGAAAAAGTTTTTTGGCGGGAATTTTGTGGTGGTGCTAGAGTGTTTGTTCTGGAGACACCAAATGTGCTGTAGTTATTGTTGGGACTGTCCTCTATCAGTAGCCGCATTTCCATTACAGATTTGCGCAAAACGTTTGCGATATTTTCTAAATGTTGATAAAAAACTATTGCAGAATGACGGCGTTTCCATTAACCTATGTTATGCACCTAAAACTCTTGCGATGAGTCATTTTCCTCTTGTGATAAATCATTTTCTAAAAGATACTTCTTTCTGAGAGCTTTATTTGGAGCGTAATATTTGCACTTCTCCCTCATAAATGCTTCCCTGGGTGCTTTTCAATACTCCAATTGATGTTTCCTCATTTTTTCGCTCCTCCATCCTCCAGCCTGTGATCTGGAAACCGTTTTTTTAAATCTATAAATGCCATTTCTATTCTGTAAATTCAACGCGAAAGCTTCCTGAGGAGCTATGCGAGGATGCACAGGTGCAGAGACATCTAATAATATTAGTTTCTAGTATGTATCTATTTCAGTTGTTAATAGATTAGTACTATTAGTATTCGATGTCAACCTTCAAAAACATTAGATCGCTGATGACGCTTTAAACTGACCCTCGAGGGATCAAGAATATTCCAATAGCCTATGCAAATAAGATTTAATTAGATTACCCTGTCCTCGTTTTCTTATTTTGCATCCTCTCGTCGGCGCGTGCCATCTTGGAAAGGTCAGCGTGTTGTTACTCACAGTAAGAATCGATGATGCCACAACATTGCGCAACTTCTGGTTGTAAAAACCACTGAAACATGGTCTCAGCTTTCAAATTCTGTCAATTTTATAACAAAATTCAAACAATAAATACCGTTCTGGCGCTCTTCAATGTGGCGTGACAGATAGCTGTAGCGCCTCAGTTCAAGTGGAACGTGAACCGATCTGTGTTTCTCTTTATTACTAGTTATAGCACCTAATAAACATGAATGAACATCAGAAGGTATGTTGAAAGATGCAGTACAGCTTACTGAAATGTGTCATGTCTCATGTAATCGTTCAATGAGTGTTTCAACTGCAGAAAGACATGAATAAAACAGCTTGTGAACAATACGTGAAGCCACTCAATGACCATATAGCATGTTAGTTAGCTTGAAAATTGAACTCTAGAGAGTACCAGTTTGTTAAATATATGCACTATATTACATATTTGTTATATTTTTACTTGTATACATCATTAAAAATATTATAACATTATTATAAAATCCGCATTATATTAAGTGTATAAGAATGAGTTCATTTTAAAGGGGACCTATAACGCCCCTTTCACTAGATGTAATATAAGTCTCTGGTGTTCCAGAATGTGTCTGTGAAGTTTAAGCTCAAAATACCCCACAGATCATTTATTATAGCTTGTCAAATTTGCCTCTATTTGGGTGTGAACAAAAACACACCGTTTTTGTGTGTGTCCCTTTAAATGCAAATGAGCTGCTGCTCCCGCCCCCTTTCCAGAAGAGGGCGGAGCTTTAACAGCTCGCGCTTCGGTCGCTCAACAACAACAAAGCTGGAGAATCTCACGCAGCCAAAATGAGGATTGTCAGTAACGGTGTTCAGCCTTACATTGTTCAAACCAGAGTCAACACTGATGGAGAGACTCAGGAAGAAGTTACAACTTTTAGGACGTTTCTGTACGGTTAGAGGATACATTTATGTAGTTGCTGTGGAGTTGATTCAACTCATCCACTAGCACGTGCCGTCATGTTAATCTTTTGTGCAAAACCCGTGTGGACGCCCACTAAACAACATAGTGTACCTGTTTGCCAAACAGAGCCATACACACCAGGCTAACGTTTATGATTGCTATCAAATGGTCTAATATTTTTTCCAAAATATCGCTCGGACAGAAACGCTCCTTTTTTAGCAATCGAGCTTGCCAGGGTCAACTTAGCAAGCTAACGAGACTCTAAATAGTGTTCAGCGCTCGTCTGTGCAGCCAATGACAGAAAAGTTAGCATGCTTTGCTCAAACTTTTGCCATGGCGTTAGAACTGGTACACCGTTGTCTCTTGCGAAAACAAAATGGCGACGCCGTGGGTGGAAACGTGCAGATTAAGGGGCGGTAATATTACAATAAGATCCCTTTCCTACATCACTAGGGGAGCAAAATCTGAGCGGCTCGTTTTTTCACATGCGTGCAGAGAAAGGCTTGCCAAAACAAAGTTACAGGGTTGTCCTTTTTCATGTTTTCTAGGTTGGTAGATGCACCGGGGACCCGATTATAGCACTTAAACATGGAAAAAGTCAGATTTTTATGATACTTCCCCTTTAAGTTTAATAACAATACCAGCTGACAGGTTTCCCTGTATGTTTACAGCATTATTTGAGAGAGATTTGTTTGTAGGCCTGTGTGATATTTGGCCAGATGAATCGATATTGAATCAGAATGAACTGAATCCCACACCCATCCCATCCCATCCATAACTCTCACTCCAAGCTAAACTCAAAAGCTGGCAGCCCTGGTATGCGGCCAACAAATGTGACCTCTGGAGGACGCAGTCTTCGAAATGAGACATGAATAACAATAGTTCTGTAATGGGCAGATTCTCTGTGGCAGAATGAAGGATTGTTTTGAGTCTCCGTCTCCTGTCTGTCTCTCACACACACTATTGAGAGATTCCTCGTCTCTTTATGTCCCGCTACAATAGCTCTTTGTTAGATACATGGAAAGGAATCCCTTTCTCTCTCCCTCTTTTTTTTTTTTTTTTATCAAATCCATCTTGTTCAGTCTCAAGATCTCAAAGTGAAAAATGACCGACACATAACAAGTTTGACCACATGTGATTGTGTCTGTGATTTTTCCAGCAGGCTTCACTGATCTGTGAGACCCTGAGAACACCGATGGCCTCGTATCTGTCTTTTGTTTGTCCTCTGAACGCTGCCGTACTGCTGTCGTCACAGGAAAACTCCCACCAGCAGATGTTTTACGGTGTCGTCCTGAAAATGACCGAACACATACATACACGAGCTCTGATGCGCGAGTAATCGCATTCATGCTCTAGAGAGAGACCCGTCTCACCTCAAAAATCACTTTCTTCCTCAGTGTTTCTGTCTTGTTTTCCAGCACAAATATCTAAACATTCTTAAATCAAGATGCATTTACTGGAGAAGCAAAGTGACTGAAGATATTAAGATTTGTTTTCTGAGAAATTGATCAAAATGAAGTGAGTTTGTGCTTAAAATGAGAATAATGTCTGCCAATGGCGTCAGAAAAATAATCTTAATTCAAAGGGAAAGAATGTTTATTTTTTCTGACCCCATTTGGCAGATATTTTTTTTTAATTTCTCAGAAAACAAAGACTTAATATTTTATGTAATTTTCCATCTCAAGTAGATATTTGTACTGGAAATCAAGGCAAAAATGATTTTTTTGTTTGCTTCTTTCTTAATTTCAGCTGTTTTTATTTGTTGTACTATTGCTATTTTACTCTTTGTTGTTCTAATATTATTTGTACTCTATTTGAACTCTTATGTGCAGATTAGCACATAAAAAATGTGAATCTGTTTTCTATTAAGTGTTCTATCAGATATTTGTCATGCTTTTCCATCTTTGTTATGAATATCTGTCAGACAAACTGACTCCGTTACATGAATTAGCAGCTCATATCAGCTTATTCTCGCTCTCTGTGGGGGGTATTTCATAATAATCGCACCACAATCATATAATTATCACGTCCATCACGAGGTGAGGAAACAAACAGATGTTGCGTAATAACAGCTCAGAGTGCTGATCTCAGATCAGACGCATTTGAAATGTCTGACACTCAGTTCAGCTCATGCAGACTTGAGCAATGAGTTGAATTAGGAGATTTAGATGAGAGAAACATCCAAAATGTGAAACAGTCACAAATCAATCAAGGCTTTGGGGCAAAATGCCATCTAAAGGTAACAAATATGCCCTAGATATTTAGGATTTATGTGTGCAAAAAATACCCATAAGTGAGTTGACATTTCTAATCCAACATTTGACATTTTTTTACACTCTAGTATTGGTTTAGACACCATATTGACAGGTGTCATTGCGTGCGCGCCCTGCAGGCGGCGCTGTGTGAGACGCGCTTCAGTCAGCCAGCGTCACCCAGCGCGCGCACCTACAGATGAACTTCAGCGATGCTCCTGACTGGACTCACTCGGTGCTTCTGAAAGTGCGCAGATTTCTGAGAAAGTTCTTTTAAGCGGCATCTTTTGTATCAGAGCGAACTTTGAATAGGTTTTACGACGCGCCGTGATGATGATAATGATGGGAGCTCGTGTTTGTGCGGTGTTTGTGCTTGTAATGTGTGTGTCCGGAGTGTGTGAGGCGGGATGCGCGGACAGACCGACACCGAGATGCTGCCCGGGACGGAATAACGAGTGCGTGGAGAGGAGCGCGAGGAGAACCGTGTGTTACTGCGACACGTACTGCAGGAGGAGCGGCGACTGCTGCGACGATTACCAAAACGTGTGCCACATATCAGGTGAGTCCGTTAAACAGCGTCGACGCTGATATAATGAGCCGTTAACCTGTTGCGGCTTCACGTGACCTCACGCCGCTGTAATTGAAGTGCGTGAATTATAATTTTTAATAAAATATTTTTTTTTTTTTAAACTCCTAACCATTCGACTTAAAATATTTACTTGAAATACCCCCTGAAGATTTTAAGTTAATATTTTAATAATTTAACGACGCTTTCGCGTCCGTTAATCGTCACGTGATCTATTTTTAAAGTGTTTTTATTAACAAATATTTACTTAAATTTTACATTTTTTTTATTGAATTAATTAGCTTTTTATCACGTTTTTGGAAACCCTGCTGTGGAACAAAAAAAAAAAATGAAGCTGAAGAATATATAAAAGAATCATAACACTCGTCAATTCTCACTTTTATTATGATTTTCAGTGGGTCAGTTTCTCACACAAAGCATCATATGACTTGAGAAGATTGGGAATAAAGTGCACAAGTCACGTGATCAGGTGTTGGTTACTATTCACTTTTGCTGTGTAAAAAAAAAAACTCTGCTATAAACATCTCCTTTTGCATCCTACAGGACTAAAAACACGTTTTAAACAATATGATGGTGAATAAATTATCTAATTGAATTATCTAACAGCATCTCAGTCCAAATGTAGGAATTAATCAAAAAATTTAAATACTGCATGTTCTCAAATTTGGCTTTGCGGCTCACAGAAACACTTGAGAGACAGAAGATTGTGGTTGATGAAGTATTGACAGAAATCAGCGGCTCGAAAACAGCTGGTCTTTCAGAGGAAATGATGTGACGTGATGAGTGAAGTATGTGTGTTGGTGAACCTGTGGGCCATCATTATCTGTCTGTCTCTCATCTGCTTCAGCAGAACTCAGAAACGGCTTCAAATACACCTTATGTATGTATATAAACAGTACATCCCATCAGCCTATGGCAGGAGCAGCATTCTGCTCTATATAAGGCAAAGCAATGTAAAGACGGCTTTCATCTCTCTGTTTTGACTTGAGGGAGGTCTTGAGTGGCTTCCAGGTTTGTTGGGCTTCTCAGGAGTTCAGAGTTGCTCAATCGTCTGTTTACGCTGTAAAACTGAGTCACTGAGACTTTAAAACATCTAAAAGCAGAGCATGACATCCGGCAGTATTTGAACCAAAAACACTTCGGTCACACTTATAAATGTCTGAGTGTTGTGGCATTAGATAAGAACACATCAAAGTGAGTTTTATTGAAAGGAAAGATACACAAACTGTTTAAAAGCAAAATATTTCACAAAAAGAAGTCGTGAAAATGCACTATCCAACCTTAAAGGGTTAGTTTACCCAAAAATGAAAATTCTGTCATTAATTACTCACCCTCGTGTCGTTTTACACCCGTAAGACCTTCGTTGATCTTCGGAACGCAAATTAAGATATTTTTGTTGAAATCCGATGGCTCAGTGAGGCCTCCATAGGGAGCAATGACATTTCCTCTCTCAAGATCCATAAAGGTACTAAAAACATATTTAAATCAGTTCATGTGAGTACAGTGGTTCAATATTAATATTATAAAGCGACGAGAATATTTTTGGTGCGCCAAAAAAAAACAAAATAACGACTTATTTAGTGATGGCCGATTTCAAAACACTGCTTCAGGAAGATTCGGAGCGTTATGAATCAGCGTGTCGAATCATGATTCGGATCGTGTGTCAAACCGCCAAACTGCTGAAATCACGTGACTTTGGCGCTCCGAACTGTGGATTCAACACGCTGATTCATAACGCTCCGAAGCTTCCTGAAGCAGTGTTTTGAAATCGGCCATCACTAAATAATTCGTTATTTTGGTTTTTTTGGGCGCACTAAAAATATTCTCGTCGCTTTATAATATTAATATTGAACCACTGTACTCACATGAACTGATTTAAATATGTTTTTAGTACCTTTATGGATCTTGAGAGAGGAAATGTCATTGCTCCCTATGTAGGCCTCACTGAGCCATCGGATTTAAACAAAAATATCTCAATTTGCGTTCCGAAGAGTAACAAAGGTCTTATGGGTGTGGAACGGCATGAGCAATAAATGACAGAATTTTCATTTTTGGGTGAACTAACCCTTTAAATGGTTGTGATTCATGAATGCTTTTTAATGAAGACAGTCTGCAGATTACTGCTGAAGTGAAACACTTCAAATATGAAAGTGAAAAGTTATAGAAGTTTAAGTTTAATGTAAAACAAATGTACGGCATTAATAATTTTTTTATTTGACCTAAAATATACATTTTGCAAATGTTTTACTCCTACTTTAATTCCTATAAAAACAAAGCCATATGTCTGACCAAGTTGTGTTTCAAATTTAAAGTTGATATCACACACATTTTTAGGTGACGTAATACCAAAAATAGCCATCGGGTGACACCCACATTCCATTGATTTTTTTTTTTTTTTTTAGGCAGCAGATACATGCTATTTACACTGTATAGTAATTAGATGCTATTTACACTAAGTAAAAATAGCATATTTTCTTAGCGATAGATGGTATTTACACTAAGTGACAATAGCAGCATTTTCTTATATATATGCTATTTACACTTGGTGAAAATAGCGATAGATTCTATTTACACCATGTAAAAATATCAGTTCTTTGCAATAGGAGTAAATAGTAATTAAATGCTCTCTATACTTTATATTGGCAGATACTATTTGCACCTCAGTATTTTTGTACATTAATAGGATGTAATAATATCATAGAGTGTAAATGATTATATTTATTAAAATTATTAAATTATTGGGAGAATAAAAACCCTCCCTACAGCTTCCTCTAACCCTACCCAGTAAACACTTAATATTATTAAACACTCGTTTGCAGTTTATTTACACTTTTAGAACATTATTTTCATTTATATTGAAAATAAATGCGAGTTTGGCGAAAGGTGGATTTGAACCCGTGTCGCACCACTGAAGATCTTGAATTCTGTGCGTCTTTTTTAAAACTTGAGTGGCTCAACCAGACATTGGTGGGCGGAGCTAGTGTAAATAGCATTTGCCAACAAGGGACGCTATTTGCGCTTAGTGTAAATAGACACCCAATTTTTTATGCTTTCTCCTGTAACAAATTAAGAAATTTCTGCCACAATATTACTTCTATCACAAAACAGTTGCCAAATATGGAACCTTGAGTCTCAGACCTTTCCAACGATATGCGTTTTGTCAAGATTAGAAAATGTTTTAATTAAAAAAATTTGAAAACAGTACACCGTCCACTAGGAGGAGGAGCTCGCTTAAAGGTTTTAAACCTCTGGTGCTGTTTGGCCATTTTTGACCGAAAAAAAAAATGTACGTTATGGTCACACTTGTATTGTTCGTGGTCAAAAATGACCACTTTGGAAAAGAATGGGAAGCGAATTTCATCTAGTGGAAACGTTTGGTACTGCGCCCAAACAAAATCTTACTGAAAACTCATTTTTTGAGAGATCAATCTCAAATTTGGAACACAATTGTTTTAGATGTCTTTGATTTTCTTACAGTAAAACGTGTTTTGGAAAATATATATTTCATATAAAGTATTTTTAAATACTAATTTAAAAATAGTATTTTTAGTCATTTTTTCCATAATAATAAACTTAAACTTCTGTAACTGTCAGCGCATTTTTCACTTCAGCAATAATCTGCCAAATATCTTCTTTAAAAAGAGACCAAACTGAATTTACGACTGTTTAAGTTGGAAATTTCATTTTCAGGTCTATGCTCAAAACGTGATTAGCAGGTAATAAATGGATCATAACTATTCCATAAATATAATTTAGTACCATAAAATCCCCTAAAAATACAAAATATTAAATAAGAAACATTTTTGAACTAATATAGTACATTTATTTCATTTTTTTGTTGTTTTTGACCACCACGTGAAGAGCATCAGAGGGTTAAAGTACCATGCTGAAGTTTTTCACAGTATGAATTTTGAATTTTTAAGCTTTTAAATAATACCTAATTTATGATGATTACTAAAATATGTGATAGGAAAAAAGGCGATAAAAAAGAGCTTTAAGGGGTTAAAACTTTTAGTCTCTCCATCCCTTGTTTCGTTTCAGAAAGCTCAAATAAAGTCAACAGTTCTTCAAAGTTCACTCATCTATTCTTCAGATTCTCTGTCCAAACCGGACGTTGTTGGCAGGTGTGCTGTTGTCTTTGTGATCAGTCATATGCATCGTCGCTGTGCAGATTGTTTTTATTATGAGTAATTTTGGACTGAAGGGATTCGGTTGGTTTTTTGATTTGTTCCCGTCTCCAAATAACAGCTTGATCTGATTCATTCAGACACATACACTCCCTTACTCATGATTACTGCCATATGTGTGTGTGTTTCAGCAGTAGACTTGATATATATATAGCTGAGGAAAACAAATATGCAAAATATTTTCTAAAAGAAAAACAGCTCTGTGAACCCTTAAGCAGATTTATATGCGTGTTCGGGTGTGTATAGCGCTGGGTGACATTGCTGAACAATCATAGCTTAGTATTTTTCAGGGTTTTTTTAATAAATCTAAATATTTATTTGCTCAGAAATAGCTAATTTTAATTGGTGGTTAACTTATATCAATCAACCGCACAGCCATTGATGCCAAGATTATTCAAAATCTGTTATGTAAGAATTAAAACAGTTAAGTCTCATTAAAAATAATCAAGGAATGAACAAAAGGACCAATATAACAATGGGAACCAATGTAATAATACAACAATACATAGTTAAAAAAGAAGAAGCAATTGTATATTTTTACTAAAATATATTATGTTACATTATAAACTATGTGTGTGTTTGAAAATACAGCAGTGTGTTTTTCATAAAGAAGGACGTCACATCAGCCACATGGAGCAAAGAAACACAGTTTTGAAACGGCAAAAATATAGAGGAAAAACAGGAATAGAGGTAGAAAGAAACCCATTTCTGCCCCTTTCTCTTTCCTGTATCCTGGAGCAGGTTTTATTTAATTAGCTGCTCTTGATGTTTCCAGTAATTGTTCCCAGTCTTGGCTGTTATCTGACTTCAGATTATGTTGTTCAAGGCTGTGGGTCATTTATGGTTACACTCTGAACCACAAATGAACTATAATACTAAAGCACAATGACTGTGTTCTGGAGGGATTAATTTTAGACAGGACTGGGTCACATTATATATTGTCTGACGGTAGAAATGTTTTAACCGCTAGAGAGCTGTGCCGTTTATAATGTGAAGCATTGATGTCAGACTTATCACGCATTTGCTATGAATAATATAAACTGTTACTTGAGTCCATCAAAAGCAAGAAACGCAAGGAAACAGTGAAATGAGGTGAAGTACCTGTGCCATTTTTAAGTATTTTATTGGATTATACAAAAATATATTAAACGTATTTGGGTTAAATGTCTAAAATTACAATTTGTTCAACCTCCCTTTACCAAGATAACAGCTCTGAATCTTCTTCTATAATGCATAAGGTTGATGAACACGTAGCAACACCATTCCTCCATACAGAATCTCTCCAGATCCTTCAGATTCAGAGACTCTTTTCTCCAGCTCATCCCACAGGTTTTTCCTGGGGTTTGTGTCAGGGTCTGCTATGTCCATTGATCTGTGAACTATTCTGTTGTTTATTTTGAGATGTGCTTTGGATCATTGCCATGCTGGAAGATCCAACCATGGCCCAGTTTAAGCTTCCTGACAGGGTTAGTCAGGTGTTGATTTAATATCTGCTGGTACTTGATGGAGTTTATAATACCGTGTCCGTGTATCCTAACAAGTTGTCCAGGGTCTTTAGAAGAAATTTAGCCCCACGGCATTAAAAATCCACCACCATACTTCACAGTGGGGATGAGGTACTTTTCTACATGGTTCTGTCTACTATGCCAAACCTACCTCTGATGTTTTTCCAAAAAGCTTATTTTTGGTCTCATCTAACCTTTAAACCCAGTCCCACTGAAAGTTCTAGTAACGTCTGGCAAACTGTAGGTGCGTGAGATGCTGTTTGGTGTCTTTTTTATTGCAACCTTCCCAAACAGGTTGTGGTTATATGTGGTGAGGTCTGATTATATTTTTAGAGACTTTCTGACCCCAAGACCCAACAACCATCTGCAGTTCTCCAACTTTGATCCTTATAGTTTGTTTGGCGACTCAAAACATCCTCCTCAGTGTATGTGGGGCCAATATAGACACATGTCCTCTTCCAGGTAGATTGTCACCATCTCCAGTTGATTTAAACTTCTTAATTATTGCTCAGATTGTGGAAATGAGTATTAAACAATTAAACTATCTTATAGCGCTTTTCCACTGCATGGTGCGGCTCACTTTTGTTTTTGTCACTTTTTTAAAGGACTTGCTTTAAACGACCGTCGCACACAACTTGAAACTAGAAATGGCTGAATCGTGGTCTGTACACAAGGTGGCGGTGCAACTATAGCGATCAGTCTATAATCCCACCCACTTTGAAGCAGTACTAAACTGCAGTGGAAAAGCAAACCGAGCAAATGTAAAGAGAGCCGAGTCGTACCATGCAGTGGAAAAGCGCCTTTATAGCCATTTCATGATTAGTGCAGCTTAGCAGCTTTTTGTCACATATGATTACTGTATTCTCAGGTCTTTCCCATAGTAATGGATGACTAATTTAGAGCCCAGTGAAACAGGAAGTCATGCCTTATCAATTAAAGGTGCAGTAAGCGATTTCTGAGAAACGCTGTTGATATTTGAAATCACCAAAACAAACACGCCCCTACCTAAAAGGATCACACCCATCTTAATAGCTCCGTCCCCATGCTATGCACCACAGGCACCTCCCCCCCTCATGAGTGTATACGCCCCTTACTGCTGATTGGCTACAAGTGTATATTGGTGCTCGGTGCGATCCACTTTTAACAGAGTTTCTCAGAAATCACTTACTGCACCTTTAAAGGATTAGTTCACTTTCATATAAAATTTTCCTGATAATTTACTCACCCCCATGTCATCCAAGATGTCCATGTCTTTCTTTCTTCATTCGAAAAGAAATTAAGGTTTTTGATGAAAACATTCCAGGATTATTCTCCTTATAATGGACTTCAATGGCCTTCAAACGGTTGAAGGTCAAAATTATAGTTTCAGTGCAGCTTCAAAGGGCTTTAAACGATACCAGACGAGGAATAAGGGTCTTATCTAGCGAAACGATCGGTCATTTTCGAATAAAATGTATATGTAGTCACCTTCCAAGTGCTTCCACCAAAACCGTGCTTTCGTATTCTTCAAAAAGCTTAAGCTGTATGTCCTACGCCTTCCCTATTCAACTTACTGAAAAAATGTAACTGCCGCTGCGTTCGTTCTGTAAGTTTAATAGGGAAGGCGTAGGACATACAGCTTAAGCTTTTTGAAGAATACGAAAGCACGGTTTTGGCGGAAGCACTTGGAAGGCGATCATTTGTTTATATATAGTATATACCTTTACATTTTTTCCGAAAATGACCGATCATTTCTCTAGATAAGACCCTTATTCTTCGTCTGGTATCGTTTAAAGCCCTTTGAAGCTGCACTGAAACTGTAATTTTGACCTTCAACCATTTGGAGACCATTGAAGTCCATTATAAGGAGAATAATCCTGGAATGTTTTCATCAAAAACCTTAATTTCTTTTCGACTGAAGAAAGAAAGACATTGACATCTTGGATGACATGGGGGTGAGTAAATTATCAGGAAATTTTTATATGAAAGTGAACTAATCCTTTAAGTGTTCCTGATCACTAAAGTGAACTTAAAAACATAATATATCATACACATGGGGATATACTTCAGTTAGATTTTTTTACTCATTAGAATTTGCAGGGGTGCAAATAATTGTGGAAAACATTTTTCAGAAAAAAAAATTGTTTTAGAATTTTTTAATTAAAGGTTAGATTTATGTGAATATTTTGAATGAAAGATCAAGATGAGAAATTGCAAATCATTATGGATAAAACCATTATTTTAAAAGGTTCCTTTATATACAATTTTGGCCATACTATATTCAAGCCTCGTCTTTACAATGCATTCAAGCATTTCTGCCAAAACCCCAGTCGTCTATCAAAAAAAGAGGGTTGTTGATGTTAAACGTGATTAATTAATTAATTAATGCATGACATGATTAATTATTCCATTAATGCAGCTAATGGAGGTGAGCAGATATGCCTGAAGTACAACTGAATGTAAATTATGCCTGAGGATATTCCATAACACAGAAGATTCGAACAAAGTCAAAACAAGTGACAAGTAACAAAACACTCAATTATGTCCCAATTAGACTTATTGGATGCACAATTAAGCAACATGTTGCAAAAAGCTGTGGAAAAGTTTGTTTACTAAACATTTTTTATTATTATAGTACTATTATAGCAATAATCCATGGGAGGCTGTGAGTTACGGTTATTTTAACATGTTTAAGAGGTTTTTAGGCAGTCTGCTTCACATCATACACCTTAAGGAACGTTTAGTCTGCAAGAAGTGTTATTAAGGTTTCACGGTCTGTTTTGAACACTGATTTTACTCTGATGGCTGGTGAAAGATGTCGTTTCTACAACTCTGTCTTTGCTGTGAGGTTAGTGTGTTGACGTGAGTCTGTTTGATGTGTCTCAGGACAGAGTTTTCTGTCTCTGTGACAGATTCCTGAAACTGGAGGAATGCTGAGGAATATCTACCGTGGGTTTGGTGGCCCTCAAAAACACCCGAATAAGAGCGTGTGTGAACAGTAAACAGGAAAACGCTGGTGCACATGTTGTGTGTTACCTGACTGAGTCAGCTGTATGGCTGCTCCTTTTCACTTTTTATTTCATGAGCATGTCATCTTGAGGAAAAACACATGCTCCTTCTCTGGCTCCTCTCTGTCCTCCCACATCATCTCCTGACGAGTCTACCGTTAATTAAGACTCAGCAGAGATGCTCCATCTGTGAATAAATGTAGGTGTGTTGCTTTGGCTCGAATCAACGAATCAAATTGTGCAATTGCAGACTTCTACTGTGCTGTTTTTCACTGACAGATTTTTGTGTGGCAATCAAATATTTGAGAGATTTAGGTATTATTTTCCTCCACATTTTGGGCAGGAATGGGGATTCATTCATGATTCTTTTAGTTCATTAATGATTCTTTTAGTGCTTGATTCTTTTAGACTGATTAAAAAGAACCACAGAATCATTTGTTCAGGAATCACTTAGATCTAATTGATCTGTAACACTTTACAATGAGGTCTCATTGGTGACCCCAGAGAGTGTTAGCGAGATTAAAACGTGTCAGGCCCTTGGGACCACCAGTGACGGTCCAAGCGAGGGGAGGATTCTGGGAACAAGGCACGAGGCATATCTGCAGAAGTAATGCAGGGGAATGTGGGGAATTTGACAGGGCCTTTGTGTGGAGGTGTGTGTTTGTGAGTGTGTTTGTGTTCATTGTGTCACTCTGGTGTGGAAGAACAGAAGAATGAGAACGATCCATGAGGTCAGAACGACATGAAAGAAATAAAGCAGTGATTCCCAACAAGGGATACGTGAATGTTCATGTATCAGCATGATTTTGGCAGGACTTTTGCTGTCAAACCTGTAACGCTTACAGATAGATTTACTTTCCATTGTAAAGTAATCAAATTGTCAAGCGAATCATCACAATAATGGACACTTTAATGACTATAAAACAGGTTGGGAGCACTAAAATAACAGATCCATATAATCAACATAATTATACAGTGAATTTTGCTGAACATAAAAGAAGAAATTTGGAAGAATGTTAGTAACCAAACAGTTCGGTTTCATTGACAAAAGATAAAATGGTCTTTAAATCTAGATAAAATGGTTCTTTAAATCCATTTATATACTTATAACAGTAGTGCAAAACCCAGAATTTACTGCTCTGAGAGTCAAACAAGCCTGTAAACAGCAATAAAAACCAGATTTACAGGATTTTTAAAGTATCTTAACAAGTAGAGCGCACATCAGTCCAGATCAAACAATTTCATTGGTTTATTATCATTGAGTTTTTGATTTTATTTGCTCTTTGAGTATGTACTGATGAGTATTTTAATATTTTAAAATGCAGTATTTTGTACATCAGTACTTTCAATGTGGTTTACAGCTGCAGTCTACATGTGCTCCACGTGTGTGAGAACGGTGCGTGCTGTACATGCATGTGAGTGATGCTTGTACCTGATTGCATGTGTGCACGCCAGCTGTGTTCGTGTGGTTAGCATGTTCTGGTGGATAACGTGAGCACATGTTACAAATACAGAGTTAATCCTAAAGACTCATTAAAATCTCAAATTCTGTGCATTTTATCACACTGCTTTTTGGAAACATACAATATCCAGTGTTGAATGCATTATGCAATTATTCAGTCTAATCACACCACTCCATTAGCGTCTTGTTTTAGCTGGATTAATGGTAAATTTCACAAATAATTACAAAGAAATGGCAAGTAACACATTGAATTAAACATAAAAGTGACAGTATTTTCTTGCAAAACATACTCCAATAATCTGTTTTATACACAACTTGGGGAAAAAAATCATTTTTTTATTAGCTTTATTACGCAAAACACAATCTTTCTGAATAAACAAACAAAACCAACACACTTATTTTGTGATATTTCCTTAGGGAGACTCGGTTATGGAGAGAAAACCAAGACATTTAACTTCTCCTAGTTGGTGAAAATGTGCTTTAAGAGCTTTAGTTTGGTTGAGATATATACAAACGCGATTCCAAAAAAGTTGGGACACTGTACAAATTGTGAATAAAAAAGGAATGCAATAATTTACAAATCTCATAAACTTATATTTTATTCACAATAGAATATAGATAACATATCAAATGTTGAAAGTGAGACATTTTGAAATGTCATGCCAAATATTGGCTCATTTTGGATTTCATGAGAGCTACACATTCCAAAAAAGTTGGGACAGGTAGCAATAAGAGGCCGGAAAAGTTAAACGTACATATAAGGAACAGCTGGAGGACCAATTTGCAACTTATTAGGTCAATTGGCAACATGATTGGGTATAAAAAGAGCCTCTCAGAGTGGCAGTGTCTCTCAGAAGTCAAGATGGGCAGAGGATCACCAATTCCCCCAATGCTGCGGCGAAAAATAGTGGAGCAATATCAAAGGAGTTTCTCAGAGAAAAATTGCAAAGAGTTTGAAGTTATCATCATCTACAGTGCATAATATCATCCAAAGATTCAGAGAATCTGGAACAATCTCTGTGCATAAGGGTCAAGGCCGGAAAACCATACTGGATGCCTGTGATCTTCGGGCCCTTAGACGGCACTGCATCACATACAGGAATGCTACTGTAATGGAAATCACAACATGGGCTCAGGAGTACTTCCAGAAAACATTGTCGGTGAACACAATCCACCGTGCCGTTGCCGGCTAAAACTCTATAGGTCAAAAAAGAAGCCATATCTAAACATGATCCAGAAGCGCAGGCGTTTTCTCTGGGCCAAGGCTCATTTAAAATGGACTGTGGCAAAGTGGAAAACTGTTTTGTGGTCAGACGAATCAAAATTTGAAGTTCTTTTTGGAAAACTGGGACGTCATGTCATCCGGACTAAAGAGGACAAGGACAACCCAAGTTGTTATCAGCGCTCAGTTCAGAAGCCTGCATCTCTGATGGTATGGGGTTGCATGAGTGTGTGTGGCATGGGCAGCTTACACATCTAGAAAAAAGGCACCATCAATGCTGAAAGGTATATCCAAGTTCTAGAACAACATATGCTCCCATCCAGACGTCGTCTCTTTCAGGGAAGACCTTGCATTTTCCAACATGACAATGCCAGACCACATACTGCATCAATTACAACATCATGGCTGCGTAGAAGGATCCGGGTACTGAAATGGCCAGCCTGCAGTCCAGATCTTTCACCCATAGAAAACATTTGCCGCATCATAAAGAGGAAGATGCGACAAAGAAGACCTAAGACAGTTGAGCAACTAGAAGCCTGTATTAGACAAGAATGGGACAACATTTCTGTTCCTAAACTTGAGCAACTTGTCTCCTCAGTCCCCAGACGTTTGCAGACTGTTATAAAAAGAAGAGGGGATGCCACACAGTGGTAAACATGGCCTTGTCCCAACTTTTTTGAGATGTGTTGATGCCATGAAATTTAAAATCAACTTGATACATTTTCTCAGTTTAAACATTTGATGTGTCATCTATGTTGTATTCTGAATAAAATATTGAAATTTGAAACTTCCACATCATTGCATTCCTTTTTTATTCACAATTTGTACAGTGTCCCAACTTTTTTGGAATCGGGTTTGTAGTAGCAATAATTAGTAAACCTAAAACCCAAATGTTTATTCCTTCTCCTCAATAGAGGACCACAAACACTGATGTACCACAGAAATCACTGTCTGAGTTTACTAACATTTTCAAACTTGTAACCATGTAAAACTGTCGGGGATCTTGTGTTCCTCTGAACCCCACATGAGAGAGCAGCTGTGTTTTTGAGATCTAGACTCAACGTCGCTTGCTTTCTTCTCTTGTTTGTGTGTAGTACGAGGTCGTGTATGTCGTCACTGCGCACAGCTGCTCACTCATGTACGGTTACAAACTCTTAACGTGAGCTCTTCACCTACACTTGGGGGAATTTTTTAAAATTAAGTTGCTGTAACTTAATTGCCTTTTCCTTGGAAATTGGGCAGTGGATTTCTAGTTCCCATCATGCTTTGCTTAGGACTGGATAAGGAGAATAGAGTGGTGCAGTGATGATGCATATTTGTGGGCCAACCCGGAAGTTATCATCACACTAGTTTTGTTTATGCTGCAAATTAAGTTCCTTTAACTCAATGTAGATTGTTGGTTAAGCAGTTGTCATAAAAAAAAATAAAAATTTGTTGATCCGAAACATTTGTTTTTATAGTGTACTTTATAGTGTACATTTATTGCATGTAAACAGTTTTTATGGTCGATTTAAAGAAAACATTTGCTCCTCTCTCTCCTTTTCCTCTCAGCAGCTATAGACTGTGAAGTCAGGCAGTGGGGTCCCTGGTCTCCCTGTTCGTCCGTCTGTGGGGCGGGGACTACAGAGCGAAGCCGACAGGTAGCCACGCCCCCACGCAACGGAGGCGCACCGTGTCCCGATCTCAAACAGCGCAGAGGGTGTCTTGCACACACTGAGGCCTGCAGTGCAGCTAAAGGTAATATACAGACTAGCTCTGTTAAACCCTAGTCTTGCTGTCTACTGCCTACATAGGCAGCACTCTTCTAAGGCAGCACACTAACTGCACTGGACCTTTTTAACATTTAAGGGGTTCTGAGAGGTGGATGTCTTCATAGTTGGGTAAACTTCTATAGTGGTAAACGGAAACTGCAACAAATATATTTTTGAATATATTTAAATATAAAAAGCAGAAATATACCATCTAACTTTGCATTGGGAGTGTGTATATAATCCCTTAAAATGCTATGTAGACAGCACACTAGTGTGTCAATGTGTGTGTGATCCAGGGTGAGATAAAGAGGGAATGAAAAATGTGTGTTTGTTTATAGATTTGGAGTCAATGTCAGTGCATGAGAATTTCCACATCGGTATTGCATTATATCAGTACTAAATCATTCCACCTTCAGAGGCTTGAAGAGATGCATTTTACTACCTCCATGTCTTTGAGCGCAGATGTGTGCTGCATTATTATTTCAGCTGAGATCTCATAGTAAGATGTTTGACCACAGACAAAAGTTGGCAAATATATATTTTTTTCCCTCAACATCATTATTTTAGATTTTCACCATTTTAATCACCTTTTTAGTGTCTTGACAAATGCATACAAATATCCCATAAATGTCTTTCAATCAATATACTGTAAGCTCATAAAAAAGGCATGTATAATACAAGAATGAGAAATATGGCTTTAGAAGTACACTGCCCGTGTGTCTCTGTGTGTGTTTTGTGCTCTGGTGCTGTGCTTCATCTCTGGAGGAGTTTAATTTGCTCTCTTTCGTTATCTTGATCTCTTCCTCCTCTTCAGAGGTGGCCAAAATCCTGCCTGACTCATTCAAGCGGAACTTTAAGGACCCTTGGAGACGGCCGCACATGCTTATGAAGGAGGAGAAGAAGAGGTGAGAGCGATGGAACATTGTAGAAAGCAGAACAAATGCAACTACAAACTGTTCTGAAAAAGAACAGAAATTAATAGATAATTCAAACACATTCCTATAACTGAAGGTTGCACAGAGAGTTTAAACATCAACAGTGTTGTCTAGACTTGCAATGACCTTCACATCAAGAACAAGACGAATGTGTAGCTGCTTGTTAGGATTATTGAAATGATCGTTAGTCATAGTTTCAGTCAGACTTGATATGTGGTGGATATCTGTGTTTTGACTGTCCAAGTATATAACAAAAATGTAAACTAATTACAGAAAGGTATCAAGATATTTGTGTTTATATATATGGGTCGATGTGTAATCCTTAAAGTCGCATGAAATTAAAATTCAACCTTTTAATCTTCTAAGTGCATGTATACGTTTCATTTAAAAACAAATGACTTTGGAATTTCTTCCAATGAAAACCAGCAAGTGCCACGCCCATATCTCATCATCCAATCAAAACTGATGCATAGAACAAGACCCTGTCCTACATTTTTATTCAGTAATTCGATAAACTGGGATGTACTTCACAATATGGAAGAAAAGATCTGTCACTACTTCTGTTTTATGGCGACTTCAAAAAGGGTTAGTTCACCCCAAAATGAAAATCCTCATTTTGTTCCAAGCCCATGTGATCTTAATTTTTCTGTTTAAGTTAATTAGCAGAGTACTGTACACAATGGAAATGAATGGACACTGGGTCCGTAAAGCTCCAAAAATGGCAAAAAAAAAAAAAAAGTACCTTAAAGGGTTCCTATAAAGTCCCTTTCACAAGATGTAATATAAGTCTCTGGTGTTCCCAGAATGTGTCTGTGAAGTTTCAGCTCAAAATACCCCACAGATCATTTATTATAGCTTGTCAAATTTGCTCCTATTTGGGTGTGAGCAAAAACACGCCGTTTTTGTGTGTGTCCCTTTAAATGCAAATGAGCTGCTGCTCCCAGCCCCCTTTCCAGAAGAGGGCGGAGCTTTAACAGCTCGCGCTTCGGTCGCTCAACAACAACAAAGCTGGAGAATCTCACGCAGACAAAATGAGGATTGTCAGTAACGGTGTTCAGCCTTACATTGTTCAAACCGGAGTCGACACTGATGGAGAGACTCAGGAAGAAGTTACAACTTTTAGAATGAAACTGGACGTTTCTGAATGGTTAGAGGATAAATTTATGTAGTTGCTGTGGAGTTGATTCAACTCATCGACTAGCATGTGCCATCATGTTAATCTTTTGTGCAAATCCAGCCCTCGTTTATGAAGCAGTCCGGCGTAAAATGACAGCATGGTGGCAACAACACTACTACAACAACTCTTCCTCTTTAAAGCAGCCCAACATGGCCTCACCCCCTTTGTTTGGTGTTCTTGGGGGCGGGGTTTATGTAAATTTTAGGGTTAGTGATGTCACCTACCCAGGAAGAAGGTCTTTGTAGTCCCTACCAGCCGTTTGTTGTAGTCCTTAAACAGCGATTTCTGTACAAGAAAATATCTCCCTTTGCATTGAACTTTGAGTGTCGTAACTTTGCAGATGTTGTTTATGCTCAAACAGCAATATTACACACTAACTAAAGTTAAAAAAGTGAAATCATTATCAGCCACCCCTTTTAAGTATAAAATATTCATACTAAAAGCCACAAAAACCTTTTTCACAGGTATTTTCAAAGTACATCATCCTAAATCCTCAACTTAATTTAGATGATTTATGAGCCCATCCTTAGGTCACTTTATATCCTTTGTTACATCCTTAGTAACACCTGACTGAGGACAGGAAATCAGATTAGTGCGCATGTGTGTGTGGGACATTAAGAGAATGAACACGACGTGATCAGTGTGCAGATAATGAGCTAAATAGGATGGCAGGAATCAAATAGCAGGTGCAGGTTCAAATGAACTGAGATTAAATGACTATCTGAGGTTCCTTCTAAGCAGCGCACACAGGAAATCCCAGAGCACACCCTTTCATTAATCACAGGTGTATAGTTTCAGCATGATGGATGTGTGTGTGCCTGAGAGAGAGAGCGCGAGAAAGAAGACCAGGACGACATGTAGACCACGGAGGAGGAAAGAACGCCACAAAGGCAACACATCAAACTAAATAAATCCAGCGTGGGAAGGCTGACCTTTAACCTTATACAGCCTGCGCTGACTGCAACACACATGCACACACAAAGGAATTATTATTGTGTATATAGACAATTCTAAAAAAGTGTTTAAGAATCATAGCGGAAATAAAAACACAATCTTTAATAATTTGTGGACATTGTATAGTACAGGATTCCCACATCTTCTGACCAGTGAATTTCCATGGCTTCTCCAGTTTAATGATTACTAGATAATGACGTTTATACATTGGAATTGTTTGATATTTTACAGCCAAGCATACCTAGAAATGTACACCAATTAGGCATAACATTATAACCACCTTCCTTATATTGTGTTGGTCCCCCTTTTGCTGCCAAAACAGCCCTGACCCATCGAGGGATGGACTCCACTAGACCCCTGAAGGTGTGCTGTGGTATCTGTAGATGTTAGCAGCAGATCCTTTAAGTCCTGTAAGTTGCGAGGTGGAGCCTCCATGGATCGGACTTGTTTGTTCAGCACATCCCACAGATGCTCGACTGGATTGAGATCTGGGGAATTTGGAGGCTAAGTCAACACCTCAAACTCGTTGTTGTGCTCCTCAAACCATTCCTGAACCATTTTTGCTTTGTGGCAGGAGCATTATCCTGCTGAAAGAGGCCACAGCCACCAGGGAATACCGTTTCCATGAAAGAGTGTACATGGTCTGCAACAATGCTTAGGTAGGTGGTACGTGTCAAAGTAACATCCACATGGATCTCAGGACCCAAGGTTTCCCAGCAGAACATTGACCAAAGCATCACACTGCCTCCGCCGGCTTGCCTTCTTCCCATAGTGCATCCTGGTGCCACATGTTCCCCAGGTACGCGACGCACACCATGTGATGTAAAAGAAAACGTGATTCCTCAGACCAGGCCACCTTCTTCCATTGCTCCGTGGTCCAGTTCTGATGCTCACGTGTCCACTGTCGGCTCTTTCGGTGGTGGACAGGGGTCAGCATGGTCACCCTGACTGGTCTGCGGCTATGCAGCTCCATACGCAACAAACTGTGATGCACTGTGTATTCTGACACCTTTCTATCAGAACCAGCATTAACTTCTTGAGCAATCTGAGCTACAGTAGCTCGTCTGTTGGATCGAACCACACAGGCCAGCCTTCAATGAGCCTTGACCGCCCATGACCCTGTCGCCGGTTCACCGCTGTTCCTTCCTTGGAGCACTTTTGATAGATACTGACCACTGCAGACCGGGAACACCCCACAAGAGCTGCAGTTTTGGAGATGCTCTGACCCAGTCGTCTAGCCATCACAATTTGGCTCTTGTCAAACTCACTCAAATCCTTACGCTTGCCCATTTTTCCTGCTTCTAACACATCAACTTTGAGGATAAAATGCTCACTTGCTGCCTAATATATCCACCCACTAACAGGTGCCGTGATGAAGAGATAATCTTGTTATTCACTTCACCTGTCAGTGCTCATAATGTCATGCCTGATCGGTGTATATCCACTGTAGACATTTTATTAATGCCGCAATTTTGGATGTCCCTGTTTTCAATGACCGGATTTGAATGACCGCATGAACCCTGATAGAAACTGGGGCTGTCAATCTCCAAAAAGGACAAAAACATATATCAATAAAAGTTGCTCATTCATATGCAAAGTGCAAACAATGTCTTAGCTCACATCATGAGTGTGGCAAGTTTGCCAGATTTCCAGTGAATAATTTAGTTTGCAAATTGTGTTATTTTGTCTAAATTTCCCCTCTCTCTCTCTGCTGCAGTTATTGCGTGCAGATGCGTGTGAAGCAGGCGAGCGCTGCATGTAAGGTGAGACCGTGGAGTGCTGGTTTGGTCCGTGAGCGCGCCGTATGTGTCGAGTGTCAGAGCGATGCCATGACGACCGATAACCGCTGCCGTGGAGACGGGCTGCAGAACATTAGGTACGCATTGCACACGCATGCATATGCAGACACGCTTAAAAAAACTGAGGTATTTAACATTAATGTCTTTTCCACTAGAACCTACTGGACTGCTGCATCAGCACCAGGTTGCTCTGGGTCGTGGGTTCGAGAGTCATTCACTGAGGACTGTCGGTGTCCGTCTTACTCCATGATTTTTGTCTAAACCAACACACCCTTTAAAGCTTATTTTGAGGGACATGTTATTCCAGAGCCTCCTACTTTTGAAGCCAAATTCTCTTCATCAAAAGTTAAGCAATGACGCCACAGCATTTCTGTGTATCTGTGCCTCCACCAAACCAGCACACAACCCTGTTTTTCTGAAGCTCTTCTATCTACCTCCAGAATTCACCTGCACCCGTTTCTGATGCCTTATATTATAGTTTTCTTTGTACTGTTTTTCTACTCCTGTCTGTCTTCTGATGTACTGTATTTATATACGTTTGAATGTATCTTCCATTTGTCAGTTTGTGTGTGTGTGTGTGTGTGTAATTTTGTGTTTTTTTTTGAATGCAAAACTTGTTTGTTAATACTCGTGTCACTAAAAGACAAGCTAATGTATATGAATGTTTCTATTTGGTAGTATTTCAGTTTCTCGAGATCTCTTCTTTGCTTTTTTCACGAGTTCTAGAAAAAGTGTCCTGATCTGTAGAATACTATGAAGGGCACTTTCACACTGTTAAACCAAAGTCGCTCTGACATCAGCGTTCAGTTTGTTTGCTGTATTTGAAACCGCACTTGATTCTTCTCGAAAATGTGTTTGCAATTGGTACAAAAGCCAAACCGGCCCAAATTGTGGTCATGAACCGCATCTGATGACTTACAATTTGCCCGTGACAGTATAAATTCGTTTCTCTTTGCTGCTTGTTTCTGCAAAAATTGTCTTTTCATAAAATCCCATTTATTTTATTAAAATAAATTTCCAGTTTATTTATTATTACAGCATTTCTGACTTTAATATATAGTGACTCTCATGCACACATATAACATCAGGACTGCGCCAAATAAACGCTTTCTAGATTGCAGTTTCATTGTATTTTTCACCTTTAAGTAATATTTTAACAGCTTGAGTTTTATTGATGCTCTTGTATGATTTTGTTATTTGCAATGTTACTCTTATTCCATCACACATTAAACAGTCATACGTCTCAGTTAATCTTCTTTCATTGCTTGCATTTTAGTTGTTGTTTTCCTGTGTCATAATTGACATATCGGTGTGACTCTCAGTTCACTAACCCAGTCATTGGCGTCACCGAGCCGTACTAGGCATTTAGCATGCATGTGCTCATTACAGATCAAAGGGCTTGTCTTGTGTTTACATACACCCATCTGCACACATACTATGCTCACTACATATATTTTATGGCATTTTTTGCATGCTTGCTCAGCAGAATGCTAAGTACAGCATACTTGAGATTCAGGTAATCATGTGTTTTCTCCCTAACACACTTTACGTTCAGTTTGTAGGATGGAATGTACCTGAATGATACCCAACACAGTTAGTCTAATCGGTACATTCTGCACTGCTGTACATACACGATTAAGGGCCAGATTTACTAAACAAAGCAAATTAGTGTGATAGCGCATTGATTTACTGACAACGCGCAAATTAAAGAACACAGACGCAGTTGGATTATTTCCATAATGACCAGCGCAATCTACCAAAAGCAGCACAAATTAGTGTCTGGTTTAAGACATGCTTTTTTGGGTGGTAAATAATGCCGCAAATACCAGTAAATTGACTAGCACAAACCTTAGTAAATCACCTTGCGATTGTAACAGACATAGGCTAGTAAGAGCTGTGTGTGTAAACCTCACTCGCCTGAACTCTAGTGACCTACGCTCGAGACTGAAGTCTTTAGCCTCCTTGCTAGAGTGCCCGACTCCCTTAGAGCGGGCAGTTCGAACAGGAGCGGTTACACGATATTCATTTAAATGCGTTCCTCCCATAAATTTTGTGTCTGAAAGGGAAACTCCTACAAATACATATGCAATAAGGTCAGCTGCAAAAATAACCCTGTTCATCGCTAATTTTTTCACTGCGTGTCTTTAGTAAATCCTGACAGTAGTTTTTTTAATGCCAAAAGAGGGTTTGCGTTGGCGCAAGCTGTTCGTAAATCTGGCCCTAAATTTGTTATACTTATTAAAACCCTGTAAAGCTTCTGCTTAAATGCTTTCAATTCATTTTGCATAAACAAGATGATACAAACATTAGTTTTCTAACAAAATGAATGTATGAATGTCTTTACAAAAATTGTGTATATACTATATCTCTATATACATTATATTAAAAATAATGCAATTACTATGTATAAATAACCACATGCTACTTTGTTTTGATTTTACCAAAAATATGCCCATTTAATACACTACTGGTCAAAAGTTTTTGAGCGGTAAGATGATTTAATGTTTCTTCTGCTCATCAAGGCTTCATTTATTTGATCCACAACACAGTAAAAACAGTAATATAGTTAAATATTTTTACAATTTAAAATAACTGTATTCTACTTGAATATATTTTAAAATGCAATTTATTTCTGTGTTGGCAAAGCTATTATTCCAGTCTTCAGTGTCACATGATCCTTCAGAAATCAATAGAAAAGAAATAGAAAGTTCAAAAGAACATAATTTATCTGAAATTTAAAGCTTTTGTAACATTATCACTACCGTCCAAAAATGTGGAGTCAGTAAGAGTTTTTTTTTTTTTTTTTTTTGGAAAGAAATTAAAGAAATTAATACTTTTATTCAGAAAGGATGCATTGATCAAAAGTGACAGTAAAGACATTTATAATGTTGCCAAAGCTTTCTATTTCAGATAAATGCTATTCTTTTGAACTTTTTATTCATCAAATGATCCTGATAAAAAATGGTATGTTTTCAACATTGATAATAATAATAAATGTTTCTTAAGCAGCAAATCGGCATATTAGATGCACAGGGATGAAGTTCAAATCTGGTCTGTCATGAAAAGATCCCTCTCCCCCAACTTCCTGTCTGTTCTCTACTGTCAATATACAAGAGAAATGGCAAAAGCCCATTAATAATAAAAAGTGACATCACTAAAAAGACAACAGATGAGCTCAGTGATTATCTCACCAGTGAGGTCATCGTTAATTTTACCAGTAAGCTGGAGAACTTTCTAATGGGGTCCGTGAGGTTTAAAAGCAGATAAGGTGTTTTCTTTAGTGTGTACTTGGAATGGGAAACAAGTTACATTAAATAAATCCTAGAAGGTTTTTTAATAACTTCAAATGTATGATCAAGTTGTTTTACTGGGTCATTCGAGATTCACACATGGTTATTTATTGATTAGTGAACCCCCATCATGCCTTCCTTGTCAAACTCCAGTGACTGTTAAAAATAATTCACTGGACTGCACTGTTTTTAATGTAAATAAACAACGTTTTTATTCAGAGAAAATGAAAAACACCTGTATATCTGAATGAATTTTGTATCTTCTATTAATCTTAAATGTCTTATAGCTAAATTTATTAAATGTATGATTTTTGTTATTTCACTTTTGTCTCACTATGAAGATAACTCGTTCCTGACAAAAAAATAAACAAATAAATTAGTGTGTACTTGAGAATCAAGGCTAACTGAACTTGAGGGGTTTGGTGGGATTTTGTTATATAACTATAAAGGGATTAATATAGTAAGTTCTATGGGTTTTGATAGGTTTTTATTCTTTAAGTGAAATGAGTTAACCGAGGGGGAAAACTTTGTCATCTTTGGACCACTCTGTATGGGTGCTGACAGCAGTGAATTCTGGGATTAGGTGTTGAAAAGAAAGGCATTCCGGCCCGGTTGTCAACTAAACGTGAGGAAACTAATTCGAAAGTGAATATGACCAATGAAAATCTGATTAAACTGAGCAGAATTGTTTTATCCGCAGTGGTATTTTAACATTTGTTAAGTAGGCAAGCCAAGAACACTGGGCGTAACCGCTGCAGTGCCAGTGACAGATAAACTTTTCCCTCGTGTGTGTATTTTTCCTTTCAGGAACAGACTGCAAACATTCTTCCCACAGCCCCAAACCCTACGTTTACAAGCAATATTGTGACTTAATGAGTAAACTGATTACATAATAAACCACAGAATGTCACAGCGCAAAACTTACCTCAGCGAAAACAGCCGCCAGTCAGTCAGTCTCCCGCGCAAAACAGATGCTCACGCGGACCGTTAATGATGGCTTTGAGACGCGCGCGCAGATGTGCACGCGAGAAAGAATGATAATGAATGTGTGCGGCTCTGGAGAATCTTCACTCTTTGATCTATGAACTAAACGTTTTTCGAGGTCTTTTACCAGATATTTTCGTTTTTTTCTGGCGATAAAGTAAATACAGAACTTAATTAGTTTATGGTCTCTCAATAATAAAACTTTAACGGCTTATTAAGATGTGTGATATATCGCCATCTAGCGGACGGATCTTGCAAGTACCACTTAGAATGGCAGTATCAGAGATGGTACTTTGATATATAGGGTGATTTTTTTGGGACACATTTTGCCATTGAGATGACTTGGTAAAAGTGTCCCAATCAACCTGAATTCACCCCTACCATAGAACTAAAATTAATGTACCACAATATTTACATAGTACTCCAATAATCACAGGGTACATTTACAAAATTGTACTTTTTGCAGCACTGTATGCTCTTTGCTGCCCATAGACGATGTTTTCCATCCATTATTTTGAATCTACTGATGTGACAAATTAAGTGACTAACACAAATTACAGCATTATATTTTATTTATGTTCACATATTCCATGTCACATTCATCAAACAGAAATTGTTTGCTTTATTACGAGTACAACATCTGAACAATGAATTCCAGTCGATGCAGAAACAATAGTGAAACCTCAGCAGATTCTGTCTGGTAATATCATACAAAGCTACTCTAATATAGACCTGAAAAAGAAAACACGATTTTGTGGGTTGTATTCACAACAGTGATGAACATAAAGACTGAGTACTAATCTATATAGACTGTGGTGAAATGAGAGTCACAAGTCAAGTGTGAACATTAAGGCAGACCAATATCTTTCTCACTATTTAATCACCTTTATACACAGTACTGCGTTAGTGTGCTTACATGGGCTGTACTAGCAGGATACATCATTATAAAAGTGTCTGACGAAAGCAGATTTCTCATTAGGGCGCAAAACAAAGTAATTTATAAGCATAGGCCATATTACAATTGTGTTCAGTTAAGGAGTGCAAGGTATGTGGTTAAAATGATTGAAATGGTTGAAGTCTGGTGTGCGAATCTCTGACAGTTTTCTTGCAGGTAACATTTTCAACTCAAAGATTATCAGCCGTTTATTCACATCAATCTTTAAACCACACATAGATGCATAGTACAATCGGACGCGTGTTAGTGACGACTAAATGAAGGCAGCACTGAAATGATGAGTGTTGAACTTCGCTCTCAACACACATATGCATACACACATAAACACACACTTCCCTTGGAGAGAAGATAAAAAATGTTTTTCGATTTGGATCACTGCCGACAGCACCTTGGCCACACCTGCAGGAAGTGACATCACACTCAGGGTCTATTTGAGGTTTTTGAGTTGCCGGTTGGTTGAGCTGATCTTGCCGTCCATCGTGTCGACCTTATTGAGCAAAGAGTCCAGAGAAACGTCCTGGTCGTCGATCTCCGCCTGCAGTCCCAGACCCAGATTCTTCAGTCGGCCCAGACCCAACGACATTTCATCTGGAGACAGAAAACACACATCAGATCCTGGCTGTGAGCAAACTGATCAAGGTACAAGAAAAACTCTTGTATTTCTTACCGAGGTTGTTGTCCAGCTGTTGATGTGCGGCCCGCAGTTGTTTGTTCTTAGGATATCCGTTCTGATCGGGCGGCCCGTTATCCAGGGAAGCAGAAGCTCCGAATCCTGTTCAAGCAAACATATGTGATTTTGATGAACTGGTAATTTTGCGTTGGGGAAAAAAAGACAGAAATACTAAGGAAGAACATTTTTTTGCAGTGCGTGAAGCTTTGAAACTTTTGCGAATCATTGATGATTTCAGTAAACGAGGCTTTGTTGTTAACATTCAAAACATTTTGAAATTACAATGGTTCGCCACTAGGGTGTGATGATCTCTAAACCCATGAACCAGTGTCTATATGGTTTTTACCTGATCTTGGATCAGTTTTATAAGTTTTTAATAACATTAGTCAGTTGTGAGCACGACTTTCGTTCCCTCGATTTGCTAAATCGTGCGCACAATTTACTATTTCGTTCCCTCAATATGCTAAATCGTGCGCAAGACTTACTATTTCGTTCCCTCGATATGCTAAATCGTGCGCACAAATTACTATTTCGTTCCCTCGATATGCTAAATCGTGCGCACAATTTACTATTTCGTTCCCCCGATATGCTAAATCGTGCGCAAGACTTACTATTTCGTTCCCTCGATTTGCTAAATTGTGCGCACAACTTACTATTTCGTTCCCCTGATATGCTAAATCGTGCGCACAATTTACTATTTCGTTCCCTTGATATGCTAAATTGTGCGCAAGACTTAATATTTTGTTCCCTCAATATGCTAAATCGTGCGCAAGACTTACTATTTCGTTCCCTCGATATGCTAAATCATGCGCAAGACTATTTCGTTCCCTCGATTTGCTAAATCGTGCGCACGACTTACTATTTCGTTCCCTTGATATGTTAAAACGTGCGCACAATTTACTATTTCGTTCCCTCGATTTGCTAAATCGTGCGCACGACTTACTATTTCGTTCCCTTGATATGCTAAATCGTGCGCAAGACTTAATATTTCGTTCCCTTGATATGCTAAATCGTGCGCAAGACTATTTCGTTCCTTTCATTTGCTAAATCGTGCGCACAATTTTCTATTTCGTTCCCTCAATATGCTAAATCGTGCGCACAATTTTCTATTTTGTTCCCTCAATATGCTAAATCGTGCGCACGACTTAATATTTCGTTCCCTCAATATGCTAAATCGTGCGCAAGACTATTTCGTTCCTTTGATTTGCTAAATCGTGCGCGCAATTTACTATTTCGTTCCCTCGATTTGCTAAATCGTGCGCACAATTTTCTATTTCGTTCCCTCAATATGCTAAATCGTGCGCAAGACTTACTATTTCGTTCCCTCGATATGCTAAATCATGCGCAAGACTATTTCGTTCCCTCGATTTGCTAAATCGTGCGCACGACTTACTATTTCGTTCCCTTGATATGCTAAATCGTGCGCAAGACTTAATATTTCGTTCCCTTGATATGCTAAATCGTGCGCAAGACTATTTCATTCCTTTCATTTGCTAAATCGTGCGCACAATTTTCTATTTCGTTCCCTCAATATGCTAAATCGTGCGCACAATTTTCTATTTTGTTCCCTCAATATGCTAAATCGTGCGCACGACTTAATATTTCGTTCCCTCAATATGCTAAATCGTGCGCAAGACTATTTCGTTCCTTTGATTTGCTAAATCGTGCGCGCAATTTACTATTTCGTTCCCTCGATTTGCTAAATCGTGCGCACAATTTTCTATTTCGTTCCCTCAATATGCTAAATCGTGCGCAAGACTTACTATTTCGTTCCCTCGATATGCTAAATCATGCGCAAGACTATTTCGTTCCCTCGATTTGCTAAATCGTTCGCACAATTTACTATTTCGTTCCCTCGATATGCTAAATCGTGCGCAAGACTTACTATTTCGTTCCCTTGATTTGAGGGAATAAAATAACACATATTATACAGACACTTCATATTTAATGGTATTGGATAATTTGTTAATTGCATTTCATAGATTATACTTTCAATAAAACATCTGTAATTGGTTTGTAAAAGCTGTTTTCGCTGCATTTACACCGTTTTGACCAGCAGGCGTCACCAGTGTGAGGCGATTCGAGCGCTTTGAAACAGTGAATCTCTTTGTAAAGCCACTGGTTCTATTGATTCAAAGTTTTGAAAAGCTTCCTTTCTCCCATCACTAGGTAATACTGGCAATACTTTGTAAGCGCACGATCATGTGTTTGCGTTTACCAGATGTGTCCAGTTTCCTGAGGTTCGGATGGCTGGCTTGATATTTGTCTTCCTGCTGTTTGCTCTCCACAAGTGCATTCTGTAATCTAATATCATCAGACATTCACAAAATTACAAAACCGTTTTGTTATTAAATAATATTCAGCATATCCAGATACGGCATCTTTCCTGACTAAGACCTTTATTTAAGTTGATATGAATCAAAGCAAGGCTGTGAAGGTCGATGTTCAGCCGTAGATTACATGTAATTTTTACAACAACAGGAATGTTTTGGGAAGATTTCCAGTGTTTAGTCAGCTTAACGAACTGTACGTCTATTCATCACAGCCTTGTTTTCATTTCATGTTAAATATGACGTCTATTGAAAGGCTGTAGAAATTGGTTTTGTAGGCAAATTGTCTACAAAATTTGTTTTTGAATAAATGCACGAGTTGAAAGGGGAAAACAATGCACATTTTGTATCTTTTTGAATAAAACGCATTGAGCTAATTATAGCACTTTTCAGTGCAGGTAAACTTCTAAAAGCTACTAATTTTGGGTCAGTATTTACCTGGTGTTGGCCTCGTAGGACACCGGCTGGTCCTTCTGTGCAGGTTTGGGAGGTTCAGGTTTGCCTTTGAAATAGTTGACCATGCCTCCCCACACACTCTTAATGGTGTTTATGTGCCTCTGGCTCGTCCTCATGTCCTGCTCCATGTTGTCAATCATTCTCTCGGTCCTTTTCAAAGCTTCACCCTGACGAATCAGTTCCTGTGGAGAACAATAAAGCGATTTAAATTAAATGAAACTTAGTATGTGCCGTGTATAAGAGACAAAATACACTGAAGTTCAGCCTCTGAGATGTTCTTCTCACCTCTGCCGTCTCGGCTCCAACCTTCTCCGATTCGTAGATGAGTCCGAGCGAGCGGTGGCTGCTGTCCACGGCCGACTGCGCTGTACGCGTCACTTCCTGCTGCAGCTGTCTCTGTCGTCTCTCTGCCGGACTCAGCGAACTCTCCTCCGGATCATCGTCGAAGTTAAAGCCTCGTCTCGGTGCTGCGCGCCCTGAGTCCTCTTCATCATCATCATCAGCGAAAGGATTGTGGGATTTGGGATAGGCAGACATCCTGTGCTTGAGTGAGAGGAGATAACTGAGCTGGTGAACCAGTACAAACAGCATAGCACTTATATATAATATAATAATATAATATATACACTAATGTTTATTTTTATAAGATGAAATGATAAATAAGACAGTTAAACTTCTTCAAGTGGCTGTACCATGGTAAAGTGTTGTTATCAGATGCCATTCACACTATTGTCTGCCACCATGGTAAATGTCCAAAAAACATGGTACTTTCTGTTAGTATATAGATATGGATCGGTCCTGAACAAACTACTATAACTGACAAAACATATATAGATATAGACTACGCGTATTAAAATGTGCAAACGTGCTAATATTTCATAAATATATGTATTATTTAACTACATTTAAACTGAAAATGCTGTAGAAACTCGTCTGTTTGTATCTATCGAAGCTACTGTATGTTGCCTAAAATAACCTTTAAATAAACCCTACATCGTCTTCAATAACACTTCTTCTCTGTCTATTTGATTAAATTACGATGTATTGAACATTGTATCGATAAATTTGTACCTTTGATCGCTGGAGGGAGATTTGTTCTCCTGCTATCAGCTGTGCTGACGCTTATGGTGAAACAACTTCCGGTGGTGTCATCGTGACGTCAGATAGGCTCCTCCTCTGATCCTTTTTGTTTCCCCTCATTTTCACTTTTCGTTATTATTTATGACAGCGTCGTTTAGGATTCGAAACCAATAGCTGGGATTTGAAAACAGAGATGGCTAGAGCCACAAAATACACTTTTAATTTTAATTATAATAAATGTCCAAGTCCAAAATTATTTATTATTATTATTATTATTATAAATTATATTTAAAATAAATATATATATACTACTAATTGTTATTATTAATTATAAATATTGTTAATGAATAATATAATAATTACATCAATAATCATAAATTATTATTATTACAAATGTCAATTGTTAAAATAAATAATAATATATTAATTCTACTACTACCACTAATTATTATTATCATTAATTATAAACATGGTCAATTAATAATAACAATAATAACGACAAATGTATTATTGTTATTATAAATAATAAAATAAAATAAATAATATATTTTACTACTACTACAAAAAATGTTATTGTCAATTATAAATATTATTAGTGAATAATAACAACAATAATAATAATAATAATAATAAATTAATTGTTAATATAAATAATAATATATTAATTCTACTACTACTACAAATATTATTATTAATTATTAATATTGGCAATTAATACAAATAATAATAACATCAGTATTAATAAATGGTTATAAATATGAGTGATTAATATACAAAATAATTTATTAATTCTACTACTACTAATAATAATTATTCATAATTATTAATATAGTCGATTAATAGTAATATAATAATAATAATAACAAATGTATTATTATAATTTAAAATAATAATAATTAAAATAAATAATATATTCTACTACTACTAGGCTACTAATTACTATTATTAATTATAAATATTGTTAGTGAATAATAACAAAAACAACAATAATAATAAATTTATATTATTATAAATTAATTGTTAATACAAATAATAATATATTAATTCTACTACTACTACAAATATTATTATTAATTATTAATATTGGCAATTAATACAAATAATAATAACATCAGTATTAATAAATGGTTATAAATATGAGTGATTAATATACAAAATAATTTATTAATTCTACTACTACTAATAATAATTATTCATAATTATTAATATAGTCGATTAATAGCAATATAATAATAATAATAACAAATGTATTATTATAATTTAAAATAATAATAATTAAAATAAATAATATATTCTACTACTACTAGGCTACTAATTACTATTATTAATTATAAATATTGTTAGTGAATAATAACAAAAACAACAATAATAATAAATTTATATTATTATAAATTAATTGTTAATACAAATAATAATATATTAATTCTACTACTACTACAAATATTATTATTAATTATTAATATTGGCAATTAATACAAATAATAATAACATCAGTATTAATAAATGGTTATAAATATGAGTGATTAATATACAAAATAATTTATTAATTCTACTACTACTAATAATAATTATTCATAATTATTAATATAGTCGATTAATAGCAATATAATAATAATAATAACAAATGTATTATTATAATTTAAAATAATAATAATTAAAATAAATAATATATTCTACTACTACTAGGCTACTAATTACTATTATTAATTATAAATATTGTTAGTGAATAATAACAAAAACAACAATAATAATAAATTTATATTATTATAAATTAATTGTTAATACAAATAATAATATATTAATTCTACTACTACTACAAATATTATTATTAATTATTAATATTGGCAATTAATACAAATAATAATAACATCAGTATTAATAAATGGTTATAAATATGAGTGATTAATATACAAAATAATTTATTAATTCTACTACTAATAATAATAATTATTCATAATTATTAATATAGTCGATTAATAGTAATATAATAATAATAACAAATGTATTATTATAATTTAAAATAATAATAATTAAAATAAACAATATATTCTACTACTACTAGGCTACTAATTACTATTATCAATTATAAATATTGTTAGTGAATAATAACAAAAAAATAATATAGAATTATTTTTATATTATTTAATATTAATAATATATTCATTCTACTACTAATTATTATTATTATTATTAATTATTAATGTAGTCGATTAATAATAACAGCAACAAATGTCTTATTATTATTTTATTATTATGCTGTGATTATTATCACTCATTATTTCATACATTAACATTATTTATTTGTAAAAAAAAAAAATTATACATAAACATTACAAAAATGCTACTACAAAAATCGCAAGAAACATAAAAATATATATTTTAGCCAATGCTCTGTTAAAGTGTTTAAAGTTTCTCTTTCTTGTCTATATTTACATATATATTTAGTGTGTGAATATTCATCAGTTGTGTGAGCCAATAAGATAAATTACACACTGATGATGCTTTAATGCAGACACGCCTCGCGCGCGCACTCGCTCTCCGTCTCTCTTGATTGGCTGTTATTTGTGCCTTCACACTTTCCGTATTGCGGTCGGGTTTTGCTTCACCGCGAGCAGCAGCAGAAATCATCATTCGTGTGTTTCGAACAACTTTCCCGTGGCGTCTCGTGAATCATGGCCACGCGCGGCGGCACGCGCGAGTTCTATTTCAACACGGTGCTGTCGCTCGCGCGCTCACTGGCAGCCCACCGACCAGCGCCCGTCGAGAAGGTACAAGAAAACACACTGTACACTGACTGCACTGATATCGTGCTGCGCTGCTTTGTTATTATATCATTGTGCTGCGTTATCGTGATGCACGCGACAGGTGTCACAGGCAAGTTTGCAAGCCTCGCACTTTCATTATGTGTGCACGCAAACAATGTGATTGAGTTTATAATCTGAAATATAATAATGTATTGCATGAGTACAGCATTCATATGAGACTTCCTATACTTATAAAAGAATTGCATATGCCCCAAAACATCTTGAAACATGTAAAATAAAAGCCTTTGCATGGTGTTTTAGCTGAATAAATGTCCTAAAACTACTGATGATTGTGCACATACATCAAACAAGAACATCTGTAAATGCTTGTTTGCATTTTATGAGATATATTTGATATATGAAACTGAAAAACAAAAAATGTCTAGTCACATGTCTAGAGGCTATCAAGCCGCTGCCAGGCACTAAGTGGTGCCATCTCGTGCCAGCAGCGCCGACGCTGGTGTTTTCTGGTGCTGGCATAGTATTTAATGCAGCAGTGGCAGCAGGTGTTGACTTCCTTTTAAGCTCTTGTGAAATGCATGACAGATTCATCTTTCATACATAATCATGCGTTTCCGCGCTGTTTAAACACTGCGGCAGTCGATTACCCCACACATGCATGCTCTCAAACCACGCGTGAGTCTAACAGGTTGATCTTGTTCTGCAGATGGGTCTCTCATGGGTTTTCTCATGTCTTTCTTAGAGGGAAGTTGTTCAGCTGTTTATTGTGACGGTTCAACATCAACAGCAGATTGTGTGTGTTTCTCCATCAGGTGCAGAAGTTATTATGCATGTGTCCGTGCGACAGCCGCGGCGTCTTCAGTCTCGATGTCCGGCGCAGGGATGCTGTCATCGCTCTGGCTGTGTTCCTGGTCGAGTCAGATTTACAGGTGACCGAGGCTGATTATCGGCTTGATTTTCACATGTGAAACTGTGTATTTTGGGGACAAAGCTGTTGCTAAATATAACCTCCCTCTGGGAACATCCTCAAATGGAAAGTTGAAGCTGCTTTATGAGAGAAACTGCATGCAAACTTTGTATGTTTCTCTGCATAAACATACTGTATGTGTGTGATTTGGTTTCTTTTTTGAAGCATATAAATAGATTTTGGTTTAATTAATATTCAGATCAAGTCATTATTTAGATCATTATTTATTGAAATTTGCACAAGTAAATAATAATACATTATTATTGAAAAAATATGCAAACAATTTTAGAAAATAAATTTTAGTAAATAAAAATGATTAATTGAAAAATATGCAAAAATAATTTTAGAAAAAAGTTTTAGTAAATAAAAATGATTGATAAATATGTAAAAAATAATTTTAGAAAATAAATTTTAGTAAATAAAAATGATTAATTGAAAAAATGCAAAAATAATTAGATTTTTTTTAAAGTACCCAAAAAATTGAAAGAAATAATTTTAGAAACGTTTCAGTAAATTTTAGTGAATTAAAATGATTAATTGAAAAATATGCAAAAATAATTTTAGAAAATATATTTTAGTAAATAAAAAAATTGAAAAATATGCAAAATAATTGTAGATTTTTTTTAAAGTAAATAATAAAAAAATATTATTGACAAAATATGCAAAAATAATTTTAGAAAAGAAATTTTAGTAAATAAAAATGATTAATTATGTAAAAATAATTTTAGAAAATCAATTTTAGTAAATAAAAATGATTAATTGAAAAATATGCAAAAATAATTTTAGAAAATATATTTTAGTAAATAAAAATAATTGAAAAATATACAAAAATAATTTTAGAAAATATATTTTAGTAAATAAAAAAATTGAAAAATATGCAAAATAATTGTAGATTTTTTTTAAAGTAAATAATAAAAAAATATTATTGACAAAATATGCAAAAATAATTTTAGAAAAGAAATTTTAGTAAATAAAAATGATTAATTATGTAAAAATAATTTTAGAAAATCAATTTTAGTAAATAAAAATGATTAATTGAAAAATATGCAAAAATAATTTTAGAAAATATATTTTAGTAAATAAAAATAATTGAAAAATATACAAAAATAATTTTAGAAAAGTTTTAGTAAATCTGCAAAAATAATTTTAGATTTTTTCGAGTAAATAAATTATGAAAAATATGCAAAAATAATTTTAGAAAATATATTTTAGTAAATAAAAATAATTGAAAAATATGCAAAAATAATTTTAGAAAAGTTTTAGTAAATAAAAATTGCAAAAAATAATTTTAGATTTTTTCAAGTAAATAAATTATGAAAAATATGCAAAAATAATTTTAGAAAATAAATTTTAGTAAATAAAAATGATTCATTGAAAATATGTAAAAAATAATTTTAGAAAATACATTTTAGTAAAAAAAAATAATTGAAAAATATGCAAAAATAATTTTAGAAAATATATTTTAGTAAATAAAAATAATTGAAAAATATGCAAAAATAATTTTAGAAAATAAATTTTAGTAAATAAAAATGATTGAAAATATGTAAAAAATAATTTTAGAAAATACATTTTAGTGAAAAAAATAATTGAAAAATATGCAAAAATATTTTAGATGTTTTAAAGTAAATAAAAAATTATTGAAAAAATATGCAAAAATAATTTTAGAGAGAAAAATTTAGGAAATAAAAATAATTAATTGAAAAATATGCAAAAATAATTGTAGATTTTTTTTTTAAGTAAATAATTGTTTTTGTTGTTATTGAAAAAATATGCTAAAATTAATTATTATTACAAATAATATGATTATCAGCACAGCATAGCTTGTTTTTCACATGTGAATCTGTGTGTGTTCATCATATTTTGGGGACAAAATTGTTGCTAAATATGAAAACCTCCCTCTGGGAACGTCCTCGCATAGAAAGTTGAAGCTGCTTTATGAGAGAAACTGCATGTGACCTGTCTGTATCTCTGCATAAACGTACTGTATGTGTGTGATTTGGTTTCTTTTTTGAAGCATATAAATAGATTTTGATTTGATTAATATTCAGATCAAGTCTGCATCTTTCCAACACATGGTTTGTGTGATATTTGTCTTTCCCAGCACAAAGACACGGTGGTAAGTTACCTGCTGAGTCTGCTCAAGGGTTTACCCAGAGTGCAGTGGGTGGAGGAGAATGCTGGGAGGAAGTGTAAAGGTACCAGCAGCTTATGCATCTTCATCAAGTACATCAGTGTATATGTAAGCATGCACACTAGTGTTTAAAAGTTTGATATTTTGGTGTGTAAACAGAGACTCTCCCCATGGCGGAGAACTTCAGCTTCTGTCTGGTGACGCTCCTGTCTGACGTGGCTCAGAGAGACCCAGAGTCTCGCTCACAGGTCTGATCTTCAGCGCTTCGTTACTTTCCGTGTTATTTTCCTCTTGTACTCATTTAACGTCCTTCTGTCCAGATTCTGGAAGCGGTCATGGAAGTAATGCAGTCTCTGCTGGAGATCTGCCAGACGCCGGAGAACCAGGATAAAGGTGATTCCCCTTTTTCACTTCACAAACACACGTTTGTTTTCGCACCCGTCTGACTCTCGTCCTGTTTCTGCAGTGTACCTGTGCAGGTATGCTGTCCCGTGTCTTCTGGGCGTGACTCGAGCTTTTGGTCGCTACGGTAACGGCGACGAGTCCCTCCTCTCGCAGCTGTTCCCGCGAGGAGCGCCGCAGCCGGCTCACCGCGTGTCCGTGGAGACAGAGGGCGTTCGGAGGAGATCCTTCAATGACTTCCGCTCTATTCTGCCCAGCTCTCTGCTCACGGCCTGCCAGGGAGACACGCTGAGACGCAAGAGTGGCATCGCCAACACTGACGCACAGGTCACCGCCTGCTCTCTGTCTCTGCATGTGTGCCGAATGAATACTTGCATACTGTTTAGTGCTGCGCATTGACTATTACTTGAGAAAAAAAATAGTATGTGTAAAAGGACGCATTATGCAGTGATAAACGTTTCAAACAAAATGTATGTGACAGTCACATGACCTTATGTTATGTTTAATTCAGCAGGTGGTGTCTGTTTATCATAAAAAAATGAAAGTGATTTATTGAAATATGCAAAAAAAAATTAAGAATTTTTTAAAAAAGTAAATAAAATATAGTATTATTAAAAATATGGAAAAATAATTTTAGAAAATAAATTTTAATAAATAAAAATTATTATTTGAAACATGCATAAATAATTTTTGATTTAAAAAACAAAAAAAATACATTATTATTGAAAAAATGTGGAAAAATAATTTCAGAAAATATATTTTTAGGAAATAAATTTTTTTAATTGACAAATATGGAAGAATTTAGAAAATAAATTTTAGTAAATAAAAATTATGAATGTAAAAATATGCAAAAATACAGTTTTTGCATACAAAAATACAGTAAATAATAATCCATTATTGAAAAAATGTGAAAATTATTTTAGAAAATACATTTTAGTAAATAAAAAAAATATTAATTGACAAATATGCAAAAATAATTTTTGATTTTTTAAAGTAAATAATAAATTATTGAGAAAATATGCAAAAATAATTTTAGAAAATACTTTTTAGTAAAAAAAAAAAAATTGACATATATATATATATATATATATATATATATATATATATATATATATATATATATATATATATATATATATATATATATATATATATATATAAAAAAAAATAGAAAATAAATGTTAGTAAATAAAAATTATTAATTGAAAAATATGGAAAAATAATTTCGTTTTTTTTTTTTAAATAAATTATTATTGAAAAAATATGCAAATATAATTTTAGAAAAAATATTTTAGTAAATAAAATGATGAATTGAAAAATATGCAAAAATTTTAGAAAATTATTTCTAATAAATAAAAATGTTCAAAAATAATTGGAATTTTTAAAAAAGTAAATAATAATACGTTATTATTGAAAAAATATGTAAACAATTTTAGGAAAAAATAACTAAAATGAATTATTATTAAAAATAAAATGCAAAAATATTGTTTGCAAAAATGTAAGTAAATAATTTTCTTCTTTTTTTTATTGAAGAAGTAAAACAACATACATTAAAACAATCAAAGATACATTTTCCTTCCTTCTATTTTAAATATAACAACAGTAAGTAAATAAAATTAAAGAAATATTTATTATTGGAAAAATATGCAAAAAAATTTAAATGTCTTATCCCTTGGCAGTCTGATCTAAAACTAATAAAAATCACGGTGGAAAGTACTTATGTTCATTTATCAAACTGGAAAAGGTCAAGTTGAGCACATTGCATTGTGGGATACAGTATCCCGTGCACTGCTCTGGTTGTATGCTGCACATTTTGGGAAAAAAAAAAAAAAAAAAAAAAAGTAGTTGGTCGTCCATGTACTCTTTGCATTCAGAAGATCCAGAGTATGTGTTGCAGTAGTATGTAGTATGAGTGGTGTAGTATTGTAGTATGAATTGGTAGAGGTGCTGTTGTGTTCACAGGTGAGTCCGGACAGAGGTGGACCGTCGCCCTGCTCTCCTACAGCTCCGGGGCCGCAGTATTTTGAAGGTAATGTCAGGTTTGCTGTGTCACATGTCTAATCTCTGAACGTCTGAACATTCTTCAGCAGATTCTGAGTTCAGAGTTCATGTGCTTGTTTCTGAATAAGCACCTTTAGTTCTCAGCGTGTTTAAGCTGTTTGTTTGTTTAATTCCATTTGATTAAAGTTCAGCAGACGTGTAAATCTGGTTGTTTGATGCGGTTTAATGTTTCTTCAGGTTCTTATCTGGCCGATGGCAGTGCTGTGAATCCAGATTATTACTTTACGACCGTCAGTTCCAGCTTCTCCATCTCTCCTCTCTTCATTGGTGCCAGTGGACTAGAAATAAACGTCCCATTAGAGCTGCTGAGACGCCTCTTACAGATGGTACACACACACACACACACTTAATGTGATTTTCACATTGTTTGGCAGATAATGAACTCCATATGTGAATCTTTTCCTCATGACATCACTAGTGATAACCCAGTATGGACTCTGATGCTGTTCTCTGATAGAGCGCCCATACAGTATATACTGCACATAATGGAATATAATAATGGCAAATGAAATTGCTAAAGGAAACACTTCCTTAACATGATATTTACTCAAAAATACAGCAGAACAGAAATGTGTTTATTATCTGTTGACTGAGCTGTGGATTTTGTAACTTACACAAGGGGGAATTAAGCCTTCTGTTAATCAGCCCTTGTTATTGGCTGATGGTGATAATGACACTATTCATAGTTTTCAGTCACATGACTGGCGCGGAGAGGGCAAAACATCCATAGATCTGCTGCACAGGCCTGTCAATATTCAATGTTTCAAACCACAAATATTTAGATGACCTCTCAAAAGAAGAAAATAGGCGCTGCGCAGACCGATCGGCGTATGACACGAGAGCGATTCAAAAGCATAAGGAGTCGTTTGCTCTCCAATCTCTCTCACAGTACTTTGATGTCATATGCGGATCGGTATGCGCAGCGCTGATGTGTTTTGAACAAGCCTTTCACTTTTCTCATTACTGGATGAATCAGCATTTTTTTTTAAACAAATCTCTTGAATGAATGATTCAATGACTCACTCATAAAGACTTCACTTGTTTCATTACTGGATGAATCAGCATTTCTGAACAAATCTCTTGAATGAATGATTCACTCATAAAGACTTCACTTGTTTCATTGCTGGACGAATCAGCATTTTTAAACAAATCTCTTGAATTAATTATTCAATAACTCACTCATAAATACTTAACTTGTGTCATTACTGGATGAATCAGTGTTTTTTAACCAAATCTCTTGAATGAATGATTCAATAACTCACTAATAAAGACTTCACTTTTCTCATTACTGGATGAATCAGCATTTTTTTAAACAAATCTCTTGA
>NC_067227.1:33073399-33100899 GCF_019924925.1 Ctenopharyngodon idella
AGCCGCCCTCACAGTTAGACGTGCTGATTATAGACCAGCTGGGCTGCATGGTCATCACGGGAAACGTAAGGCTCTGTTTTACGCGCGCACATACGGGCTGTGTAATTACAGCTGTTTGGTGTGTGAAGCTGCAATAGCAGTGCAGCGCTGTTTCTCGAACAGAATTAGGAGGTGTCCGTTCTCAAGCATAATTACAGTCATTCACTGTACTGGAAAGAAACTGACGTACCGGTGAATTAAACAACAAATCGCCATGGTTGATTTTTAATTTCAGACCCTGATCTTGATCAAAATGATGGAGCAGGTATAATTTGTGTTTCTCTAACTGACAGTGTGTGATTTGTGTTTAACTACAGCAATACATCTATCAGGAGGTGTGGAACCTGTTCCAGCAGATCAGTGTCAAAGCCAGTAATGTGGTGTACTCTGCTACCAGAGACTACAGGGACCACGGATACAGGTGTGTGTGTGTGTGTGTGTGTGTGTGTGTGTGTGTGTGCAGACTTTACCTGATGCTTTTTTATGCATTCAGTTTACCAGCTTGATACCATCTGAGGAAGTTTCAGGCACTTTTTAAGGAGTCATATTTTACTCTATTGGAGTCCACACCATAGACTGTAAAAAAAGATGGACGCCGCGAGGCCGCTTCCTTCCATTGTAATGAACTGAATGTAAAACGTACGACGATGGGCGTTGACATGTTACTCAAAAACATCAGTTTGGAGCCTGGGCATGCGCAGAAGGAATCGTCAGTGGAGCCCGGAGGCGGAGTCGTGGTATCAAACTTCCGCCCGACGACTGCGTCATCATTGATGTATTTTAAATAGGCTATATAAATTATACACAATTTAAAATTCTACCTATAAAATAATAGGCTATTCTGTTTCTAGAGCAATAATATTTTTGAAACAGCAAATTCAGTAGATAAACTCAATATAATATGCCACTAGAAACAACTCTAAAATGTCAGAAACGGTCCTAAATCAAGTTTAAATCTCCGTTACAGGAGATCGATTGCTGTAGACAGTGCTCTATAATTAATTCGAGTAGGCTATCATTAGTTTTGTCCTGCTAATTATTATTTTATACCCATAAAAATAATTAGTAACTGCCAGATAACGATCACCTGCTTTTTCCCGTCATGGCTAACGTTAGGCGTGTTATCTTAGCTAATAACATTTATTAATTAGCTTATAAAGCCCATATTTAACGTTACCGAAAAAAGTTCAGTGATCCGTCAGATCCTGTAGGTTGGTTAGTACAGTTTACTGCTGAACAACTCATTTTGTCGGTGTGAAATAACACAGAAATTGAAAATTAATAGTTAGTTATATATCTTCAATCTCCCCTCGAAGCTCCGACAGTCCTCAGAGGAACTGTCAATCACAACTGTCAATCATAACAATGCGCCCCGTTTCTATAGCATCAAATTGCTAGCTAAAATCAAACTTATCACAAAAACGAACAATTGAAGCGTAATTTATTTTATTAAGTCCTGTTCGATTGCATTGAGAGGGCGAGGTTTATGACCTGTACTGCATCCAGCCACCAGGGGGCGATCAAAGAGCCCGCAGCTTCACTTTTCAGGACGTATGAGGCACACCCGGTCCACACATAATTTTAGTTAAGGTTTCTTGCACCAAAAAGAGTCATAATTTATTCTTCATGACCATTTTCTAACCTCTCTCTGTGACTTAGAATAAATTAGAATTTTAATTAAACAGGCTATTAGTTTTATTTTTGCAATTGTAACTTAGATTTCTGTATCTAAATGAGCTTGTGAATGTATTAGTGTTGTCAAAAGTACTGATTTCGATACCAAGTCGGTACTGAAATTTTTACAAATGTGACGCTTTGAGCGCTGTTGAGTGGATTCGTAAACGCCTCTGATTGTTCACGCGCTCATCAGAGATGTCTATGATTGGCTTCAATGATCAACGCATAGGGGCGTTTAAAAGCACTCGGTGAAGAGCATCATTGATGACTTTTTACAACGTGTATTTGAAGCGTTGATCATTGTAGCCAATCACAGACATCTCTAATGAGCGGGTGAACACAAAGGCCAATCAGAGGCGTTTACGAATCCACTCAGCCCTCAAAGCGTCACATTTTTAAAATTTCAATACCAACCTGGTATTCAGTTGGCACTTTTGACAACACTTGAATGTATGTAAATGTTAATTACCTTTCTGCTCATTGTCCATGTATTTTTGTACTACTATTATATACAAATTAAAATATTATTATTATGCAAATTACCTCCATGTATTGGCATCATTTACACTGTCAATCAACACTGTCAACACGTCATCCAAGATGTTTATGTCTTTGTTTCGTCACTCGGAAAGAAATGAAGGTTTTTGAGGAAAACATTCCAGGATTTTTCTCCATATAGTGGACTTCACTGGGGTTCAATGGGTTGAAGGTCCAAATGTCAGTTTCAGTGCAGCTTCTACATGATCCCAGATGAGGAATAAGGGTCTTATCTAGAGAAACAATCGGTCATTTTCTAAAAAAAATAAAAATGTATATACTTTTTAACCACAAATGCTCGTCTTGCACCGCTCTGCGATGTGCCACGCATTACGTAATCATGTTGGAAAGTTCACGCCTTCATTTCCTTTCTACTGAAGAAAGAAAGACAGAAACATCTTGGATGATATGGGGGTGAGTAAATTATCAGGAAATTTTAATTCTGAAGTGAACTAATCCTTTAATAAATGGTTTGGGTGAACTCTGGAGCAGGTTTTTAGTTCTGAAAGTTGCATTATCTCCATGATATGACTTTAAAAATCTGCTTCCAGCGTGTCTCTGGTGTGGGTTTAATATAAAGTGTGTTTGTACAGGCACTGCTCTCTAGCTGTGATAAACGCCCTGGCAAATATCGCGGCTAACCTGCAGGGGGAGCAGCTGGTGGACGAGCTGCTGGTCAATCTGCTGGAGCTGTTCGTTCAGCTCGGCCTGGAGGGCAAGAGAGCCAGTGAGCGCGCCAGTGATAAAGGCCCAGCCCTCAAAGTCAGTCTGTGTTTGACCTGCAGTCTCTTTCTGATTCTCTCTTGCTACACTTATTAACTCTTTCCCCGCCAGTGTTTTTTAAAAAAGTTGCCAACACTTTTGATCATTTTCACAAGAATTTTATGGCCCCCAGAATATGTTGGTTGTATGAATATATGAACATGCAATATATCACAAGAAAAAAGAGTCTCTGCGTAAAAAAAATCTAGCTTTATGCATTTCATTATGAACACTTGAATGTGGGTAAGTTTTGAACAAAAAGCTGAGAAAATTGCGTTTTTGTCAAAATCTACGTCCGATCGCATTATTTTACATGTCCATAAGCACTGCTTTTAGCGCTTGTTTCTGCTTCTTCTTCACCTGTGTTTTGATCCAGAGATTCTGTACTCTTTCCTAAAGTGAAAACATGGATTGCCGGAAAATTCTGACAGTGATCGGGAAAGAGTTAAAAGGAGGATTCTAGAATGTTTCAGTCTGTCTAGAATGCTGTTATAATTTATTTTTATGTTTTGTTTTTTTGTTCTCTAGGCATCCAGCAGTGCTGGTAATCTAGGTGTCCTCATCCCTGTAATCGCTGTGGTAAGACACACACACACACACACACACACACACACACACACACACACACACAGTATTTAGCCCATTTAATTTTTATATTTTATAGTTTTTATATTCATTTTATTTTAAGGGGAGGTGCTATAAGCATAAATTATGATTTTGGAAGGATTTAATATATGACTTCCAGTAATATATTGTATACAATCTAAAATTATTTAACAAAAAACTTTATACCAATATAATAATATAATTTATAGTATCATTTTATATTATTTATAATATTATAATTTATAGTATATTGTAAGATTTAAATGCCAAAGAAAACCGCCTTTAAATATTATCATTTTAATATTTTTCCATTAAATTATAAATAAATTGTTGTTAAATAACTTACTGAGGTGATCACAGAGTTGTAGAATAAAAATAAAAGCAGCAACATTTTCTGGGCCTGTTTCACATCTAATATAATATGCAAATGTTAATGGAAAGGAAAAATGTTTTCCTATTCACTCCCCTTAAATGATTTATGAGCTCTCTGAGGGCAAGCATGTTTGAAGATCAAAGAATGCCTTTGGGCAAAAGCATGAAAATAACTAATCACAGATTTTGTCTACATAAAATGAGATAAATCTTGCTCTTTGTTTGTCATCAGATCCTGTGTTTTGTAATTCAAATGCATTTTCTCGTCTTGTTGGATGCTTCATTATTCCCATGTCTGTCCAAAAAATCGTAATTAGGTCTTGAGCGCTCGTGGTTAGACTTTAACTTTGCTGACAAATATTTACTTGGCTTGCAAAATGTCCTGAAATGTTGTTTATGTACTCGAGCGTTGTTTTTATGCACCCTTTGAACAGATTACTTCAATAAACCAGTCCTCTGATTCATTTTATTTTCAACATGTTCTGCCTCAAAAATACATGTTTATGTTTATCAGTTGATGAACTTTCTTTACAAAACTCCTTACTTTATAAAACAAAACACAACCATCATCTGCTTTATATCTGGCTACTATTTTATATAATTTTTTGACTCTTTAGTTTCATTGCTATACAGTGATGCATCGGCCGTTGCATAGCTGTATTGTGTTTGTGTGTCTGATTAACTCTGTGAAGGGTCTACCACACGTCCCATGAACACGACGCAGCCTGTGCGATGCTCGTAGATGAGGAAGAGGAAGGGGCGGTCCACCACAAAACGTGTCTGTGTTGACAAAGGCATGAATCCGATGTGTGTCATCGCTGCGGCCTCAGTTCCTTCTTCATTCACTGTAATGGTGCCCTGATGCTTAAACTGAGAGAGAAAAGAGATTACAGGAAATGAAGGTTATGATGGTGCAATGAAAGGTCAAAGAGGCGACCTAAAGTGCTTTCAACATAACATTAAAAATGCCTGTTACCACATCTTGCAATGCATATTTAATTGAACTTGAGGCTGCAGATGTTTATGTGAAGCAAGATATGAGAAACAAGCTGAGGCTTGAGTTGCATTTGTTTGGCACATGTCAGTTGTTCTCTTACCCAGTTGATGACGACCTTCTCCGAGGTCATCGGGGAAAAATCGCCCTTTTCGGAGAACAGGTCCGTCAGGCCCATTTCCTTCAGGTGCTCAATCAAGTCATAGTTCTGCTCCAGCTTAAACCGAGGGAAAACCACCTCACGAGTCCTGCCAGAGACAAGAACAAAAAGAGAGGTTTGATTTATTTTCAGAATACAACTGAAGAATGATTTAACCAATTAAGATGTGGAAGGAGTTCAATTCCGCAATAAGCAGCTCTACAGAAGACGACAGTGTAGTGTCGTCACGATACTGGAATTTCCAACTTCGATACAATACCTTGAAAAATATCGATACCACGGGGGAAACTGCCATATATACCAACATACAGATAATTTGTTAAAAATGTGGGTAATTTGGTTGCAATAGCTTACACACAGAACAGGGAGGCTTAATTTGAATCGTTGAACATATTTACACAAAAAAGACAAGTAAACAGTCAATAATAAAACAAATTGCAGTCGATAGCACAAATAAATACAATAGAACAAAGAGACAAATGAAATAAACATGGCTTTAAGTTTTTCAGGTGGGTCTAACAGTAGTATTTAGGTAAGAAATACCACAGAAATTAAAGTAATCACATGTAAAAACACTGGATAGTCTTTATTGTAAAAATGAAATACAGATTAATACTTACAATTAGTTACAAAAGTTATTCAGTCAAGGACAGTGAGTGATTTTCTCTGTCTTTTGTTCTTTCATTAAACTGACAGACAGCAGCAGTTTTATTAGGCTGCTGTCACTTTAAGTGCTTATGCACGGATTCAATATACTGTTAAACAACATGCGTTTTGTAACTATTTACATTCCAAAACTGACTGTATTTACCTGAATACTCTGCAAGATGGGAATTTTGACAATTTTGTATGTATTTGACTGTTTAAGTGCAATAAGCCACGAAAAAAGTCACTGGTTCTCACAAGCTTTTTGAGCGGCGGCTGTGTGCACCGCTTATATAGATAAGTGGTGCACATGCTTTTGGTGTGAGCGCGAAACCTGCAAGAATGAGTGCAAAAATGACTAATGCGCGATGCAAGCACTATTCAACCCGAGCGAATGATAATGAGTGAGTGACAGAAGGCGGGTTTGTGTCAATTCACCGTCGGAGAGAGGTGAGCAAGAATGCGCAGCTGGTATCGATACTGCAGAAAATGAGTATTGGAACCGTGCCAATTATTTCAGTATTGATACATATCGAAATATCAATATTTTTGACAACACTACGACAGTGTTGATGTTCGTCAAATTTGAAATTTAAGTCGAATCCGCTATAAAGCAGCTCTGCAAACAGTGGTTTCATCGGCCAGCTCAATTCAGTTCAGGTTTTGTTCTCATTCTATAGTGTCAGTGCAGTCAGATCAATAATATTAGTGAATATTGTTGAAATCAAAGGGAAATAAGTGGTTAAGAATGATTGTTTTAGAACTAAACCTAGAATCTGAGTGTTTTTCCAGGACCAACAATATTTCGGATCCTACTTTGTTCAGATCTTCATGTGACTGAGCCAAGGACATTAAAGTGCCTTGCAGACTTGGTCAGACTAGTGTTTAATGGTGCTTTACCTGTTGGTCATGTTGCTAAGCCACTTGTTGATCAGGGTTGGGGAGATCTCCTGCTCCAGAGATCTCATTCCTGAGAGTTTCTGAGGAACGGCGATGAGCATGCTGATGTTCCCAGAGTAGGGCAGCTGCAGTATGTCGCAGTTGAGCTCGTGGTCGGCCGCCGCCAGGTAACTTCCTTTGTTCTGCATCATGGGAACACGCACTTGCTTTTTCTCATTGACACGGAATTGCCGGTAGTGTGTCAGTTCCTTCGGAAACTTCTGCTCCCACGTACCTGTGTTTGTTATGGCATTGAAAACATCACATTGTGGTGTTATTTGTGAACTGCAGTTCATAAAGTAGGGGTGTCCAATCGTGCTCCTTGTGGGCCACTTTCCTGCAGAGTTTAGCTCCAGTTCTAATTAAACTCACCTGAACCAGTTAGTCAAGGTCTTCAGTATCACTATAAACATCCAGGCAGGTGTATTTAAGCTTAACTCTGTAGGAAAGTGGCCCTCCAGGAACAGGATTGGACACCACTTGTTGAAACAGAAGTTCCTATTCACCAAATATCTACAGCAGGGGTAGCCATTTCCACTCCTGAAAGGGCCACTTTCCAGCAGAGATTAGCTCCAGCTTTAATTTAACACGCCTGAACCAGCTAATCAAGATCTTTAGGATCACTAGAAACTTCCAGACAGGTGTGTTGGAGCATGGTTGGAGTCTGCAGGAAGGTAGCCTTCCATGAGCAGGGTTGGCTTCTCTGATCTACAGGTTTCCCTGTTGAAAAGACCAGCTTAGGCTGGCATTGCCCTGCTTTATGCTTGTTTGGTGCAAGTCTAGTTAGCATAGCCATGAGGTTTGCCAGAAACTTCTTGTAGCCAATAGGGGCTTTTGCACTGGGTAGTTATAGGAACTTAATTATAGTAACTAGCCACCAGGGGGGTTCCCCAAAAACTAAACGTTCCCCTATTACCATTTTCCTGGTTGCATTCGCACCACCACAGTGTTGCCAAGTCTGCGGCTTTCCTGTGAAATTAGGCCACTTTAAAGCTGATGCCATGGGTTGTTTTTCATATCTGTGGTTTGAAGCAACCCCAAATAACATGATATTTAGCCCCTGAAATGCAAATTTCAGCCATTCTATTGTACTCTGAAGTAGGAGCTAATTTAGTTCCCCCAAAATGTGTTCCTAGAACTAAATTCGTACCCAGTTCCTGCGGTGCAAACATGCCAAAAAGTGGGTACTTCCGCCATTAGTTCTTTACCAGCCTTAGTAGTGACAAGGAAGTCTTGCTGGTTAACCTAGTCAAGATGCATTGACAGTTCATTCGGGCTAACATCAAGCTAAATGTTCAATGTTGCATTCACTGGTAGCACACAAAACATTTCACATAGTGCATGATTACTTGCTTTAGGATTGATTGCATACTATTCAAATAAATGGGGTAAACCATTAGTCTTACTAAAGAGCTTCAGACTTTAGGTCTTGACTCAATGAACCACCACCAGAATGGACTAGAATTGATTCACCTTTGAAGTAGAGGTAGTTCAGGAGCATCACTGCCATGTTGGGGTCGACACTCTTCAGCGGTTCCTTTATCAGACCTTTGGTGATTTTCTGAATACGCTGGTTGGCCTTCACAAGGAACGCCGGGTCGGCAAAATCCACGGACTGTGGCTCGGCGAAGTAGTACGTCTTGGCGTCGGAACGGAAAGCCTCCTGTACGCGGACATTGCGTTTCACATACAGGTCGTTAACGGAGCGTAAGGTGTAGCCGAAGTTTCGTCTGAAAAGCCTGTGTGTGAGTTTGCGGAACAGCTTGTGCACGGTCGAGTTATCGTAATGTGTGCTGGCGTTGACGAATTCGGCAAATCCGAGAGTTTGGTAGAGTTGCTCGTGGGTGGTTGGGCCGGTTCCCAGAGACATCATGCCCATCGCGATGGAGATCCCGACAGGAGCAAGCAGAATGTTGTCTGTCTGGTTAAGCCGATTGCGCAGTTTCCGATAAAGCCGAAACCCGAAGCGGTTGTTGACGACATTGATGCGCTGCAGGCGCGATTGCCCGTGGAAGAGCCGCAACAGGCGTGCTCTGCGTATTTTGGGGTCGCTTGGCTCAGAGAAGAGGTCAAGGTCGGGAGCAGGGGTGGAGATCTCATCTATGTGATCGCCTTCGCTGTAGTCATCCTCACCTTCTGCCAAGATCTTATCGAAGTCGATGTAGTCTTCTTCGTCCAGCCCCTCCAGCGGGAGGTCGTTCGTGACCGTGTTCTCCCGATGGAAGTCCAGCGGGATGGACTCCATGTTTGTGTTCCCTCCATCTGGAGAAAGTCCACGGGCATCCACCAACTTTTCCTTCTCATCTCCGCCAAAGTGTATTTCGAGGTCTTTGACCCCAGCCAGAGTAGGGCTGCTCAAAAGAGAGACTACAACTATAACTTGAAAGACCCACATCCTATGAAAACAAGCACACATGGGAATATTGAACGATTGACGGCTTCACTTGCAGATATTACACAAACATTTCTCTGAAATCTAACACTCAATGCTCATACGCATGTTGCCCAATCCAGGGCCGTAACCAGCATAGACAGCTATAGGGACACCAAAATTGATTTTCAATGACTATTCTTAAAGTTTTGCTTTTGGTTACTTCCTTAGCTTGATCTCTGAAATATTGCACCAGTCTTATGAAATCTTAAAGTCTTTTATGATAGTTTGAGCTGCTTACCTGCTTTCTCCCTCTGGAATCTGTGATTGTGTGTATGTGGATGTCCGTTTGTGGATTCGTTTCCCAACTGGACTTTGAATTGGCTCTTCACTGATCAAACAGCAGCGAGTTCAAACAGTCCACACATCTGACTTATTTAACCCTTGAAATGCTCTCCGTCCATTAATACTAGGCTCAAATTACTACAAATATACTGGCCTCTTAGGACTTACATTACCCCAGTTGAACTACATGAGTTTAATGCTGATATCCCTGACAGCTGTATTAAATGTAAGTAAATGAGGAAACTGTGTAAGCAGAGAGTTGCAAGAAAAGGTTCTTGCTGTGATTTGTGACCTGACTGAAGAAAGCTTACAGATTTCAAGTGATTTAATATGGAAAAACACTGAAACCTTCTTAATCTCAATGGATCAAAGAAATGTCATGTAATCATGCTTTGGAAAATCTGACATATATAAATAGAGGAAAAGTAAATGTATTTCATGATATGGACTCCATTTATGTCATTTTTTTTTTGACAAACAGATAATGTGAAATGTTAAATAATGTTGATTGTAAACAAATCCCTGATGTGATAAGTAACTGATTCTGTATTGATCAGTATAACAATGTATTGTATTTTATTACATTTAACGTATTTTTTTTTTTTTTTTTACTTGAGATTTTATTTAAAGTATTTAATTTGCTGTCCCTTTTGTGTTTAATTTCACACAGTTGACTCGCCGATTGCCCCCCATTAAGGAGGCCAAACCTCGCCTGCAGAAGCTCTTTAGAGATTTCTGGCTCTATTCTGTGGTCATGGGTTTTGCTGTGGAAGGTTCTGGTAAGGAAATAAAATCATCACTGGCAGCATTTAGACATGAATTCACCACATGCACATTTTGACCGTTTTCTCTAGCAGTTCTCTCTCACAGTATTTCTACAGAAGTGTGTGTTTGCCTGTGTTTTAGGTCTGTGGCCTGAGGAATGGTACGAGGGAGTGTGTGAAATTGCCACTAAATCCCCGCTGCTTACGTTCCCCAGTGGAGAACCGCTGCGTTCTGAGCTCCAGTACAACTCGGCACTGAAGAACGACACGGTTACTCCGGTATCCAAATGCGCTCTCACTGTTTCAGTGTTGTTTTACAGCTATGCTATCTAAATTACTATTACATCTAACAGTAAGCTGAAAGTTAAGCATGTGTGTTGCCCTGCAGCGTTTGTGCATCAGACATGAATGATTCCTCAAATCATTTGTCTTGTTGATGAGAGTTACTTTACTAAGTTTCTTGGCATTGTACATTATGAATATTGTACAATGCCTTGTTTAACTAAAAATCTCCTTTTTTGAAGGCGGAGTTAAGTGATCTGCGCAGCACCATCATTAATTTGTTGGATCCGTCACCTGAAGCCGCCGCCCTCATCAATAAACTCGACTTCGCCATGTGCACTTACCTGCTGTCTGTCTACCGGCTGGAGTATATGAGGTTAGAGATGCTTGACTTCCTGTTCCCAGTCTTTCTAACTTCCTTTCGAACAGCTCCTCTCATTATCCACCTTTTTCCTATGCCCTATTTGAGCGAATAATGGGAGTAACTTCCGTTAAACTGTAAACAATCAGCAAGAGGTTTATACGCAATAAGCAATTATAATAAGCAAACTGGGTACAATGAGATGACATTTTTCTACTCACCCTTCAACCATCAAACATCAGGACATGTAAAAGTGTAAAAGCATTGACAAATTTCTACCACAAACCGTGAATAACCCCCAATTATTTCTGCAGTAATATTATGGACATGTTAAATAGGCCAAGATCTAGTGAGAAGCATTAAAATTCAGTCCAGAATTCTGTTACAAACCATATCGGATCAAACGGCGCTGACATGGAAACCAGAAAAGACATTGTGCCATGAACAAACAAGTTAAAGCAGGCTTTTAATTCCACAAATCACCAACATTCACCATGTAGTAACACTAACTGTAACCGTGGTATTGTGGCAGTGTTCGTACAACCTTTTGAGAGTGAATTTTAAGCACTTTTCAAGGGCTTTTAAGTGCTTCACACCTTATCCAGCACTTCAAAGCTCTTTATAGTATCCAATTTTAATGTTATTTTTAATGTGATTTGTAAAACTAGAAGTTTAAAGATGTAGGAAAACTAACACTTTTTAGCAAACAAACACTTTTATTTAAAAAAGAAAAAAAAAAGACATGAAATTACCAATATAACCAGTAGATGGTGGCAGAGGAGCACTTATTGACTTGGCCATTTCCACTCTAATATATGGGAAAAAAGTAGGAAGTCACAAAGTCTCATGAAAAACAAACACTTTTCTTCAAATTGTGACTGAGTTACACAGAAAGCAAGTAAAGAGCGCTTCTTTTATAATCGCTGAGGCTGTCGGTCAGTTCAGTTTGATACTAGAAGAACAATAGTACATTTAATAATAAAGGTTAATTTTAATTCAAGCTCAGCGCTTTACTGTCAAATTTCTAGTAAACAAATGTAATATTATTAGTAACCGCACTTATTAATGCAAAACAATAAAGGTTCTTAGTGCATTCCAGTGAATTATTAATGAAATTTACTGTAAATTAAACCGGGAGAGCAGACCACAAATGCCCAGTATATGTTGTCCTTTTTCATACTGTTACGTGAAATATATAAAGAGGACAAAAGAAAATAATGCAGCTCTTGCTGCAGATATTCTTGTTAAAATACCAAGCGTTACATTATTCTCTTGAAATCTGTACATGAAGGAACTTTTACAGCTCATTTAGTCAAACTGAAGATTATTTGTAGCGCAACCTTATGATTTGAAATTATTTGTTTCATTCTTTTTTAGTTGAACTTCCCCAAACCAGAAGTGCCTCCTATAATCTAAAATGTACCCATCTGTCTTTGTTCTGTCTCTCTCTGTGTTTTGTTCTTCCTCTCTCTCCGGCCTCCACAGGATGTTGCACTCGAATGATGCCGACCGCTTCCAGGTGATGTTCAGATACTTTGAGGACAAAGCCATCCAGAAGGACAAATCAGGTCAGAAACTCAACAGAATAAAAAGTAGAACTTTTATTCATTATATCATCGAATCAAGAGTTTTGACTCAATTCATTAAAATTGAACTGATTCGTGGAAGTTAATTAATGGAAATGAATTAATTTATGCAACAAATGATCATGAAACTAGTCTAATCACATGATCTTTAGGAAACAAACTGTTGCTTAATTTTATGTAACCAGCAAAATCATTGCAAATATATTGCGAAAATTCAGTATATCTCACAGCCCTAGTTCTGACTTGCATCTTTATCATCTCTCTCTCTCTCTCTCCCCCCATCTCTCCATCTCTCCATGCAGGCATGATGCAGTGTGTGATCTGTGTGGGTGATAAAGTCTTTGAGGTTTTCCTGCAGATGATGGCTGAGAAAGTGAGTCGAGTATCTGGAGGATCTCTCAGCACTGAACTGAATGTGGTATTGATCGCTCATTATTGATAATGGCTTTGCCTTCTGTTTCAGCCCAAGACTAAAGAGCATGAGGAGGAGCTTGAGCGTCATGCTCAGTTCCTATTGGTCAACTTTAACCACACCCACAAGAGGATCCGCAGAGTTGCAGATAAATACCTCTCAGGACTCGCTGAAATGTAAAGTGACTTTCAGTCTGGTTCTGTTTTGAACACTAGTGAGCTCCCTACCTAGACAGCATATTAAAACATCACTTATGATGTAAACTCAACTATTTCACACAATATTTGTGTATTCCTTGTAGTTTTTGTTATTTTTATGCTTATTACTATTATTAGTAATGCTTATTACTTAGTATAGAGTTGCACACAAAGTCCACAAGTTTACGAGTTTAGGTTGCTTTTAACTTGTTTTTAAAAACACAAAATACGCCAAATATCTTACCAAACATGTAAATAAAATCATTTATAAATCTGTTGTCAATGAAAGAGGTTTAAGGTCTCCCTGCAGTTTTACGCCAAAATAAAAGCTCTATAGTTTAACTTTGAAAGTAAAGAAATGAAGACCGACATAAATATTAGTATTGTAATTTTACTGTAATAAAATTATTATTAAATTGTTTTTAGTATTTTTTATTTCATTAGTATTGTTGCTATAGTAAAATATTGATTTAACAATAATAATAATAATAATTAAATTATGATTGTGACTAATAAATATATCATTTTAAATACTAAAATATTCAAATCGTAAAATATCATATAAAATACAATCATATAAAATACAAAATATCACATATTATATTTTAATAATAATAATAATACTTATTAAATATATCAGTTTTCTTCAATTATTTAATTTAATAATAATAATACTTATTTACCTACTTATTATATACTTGAATACTTGTTTAGTATTTTTATTACATTAGTATTGTTGCTATCGCAAAATATTTATTTATTTAATTATAATAATTAAAATGATTATGATTATTAAATATATAATTTTAAGTATTAAAATCATAAAATGTGTGAAATATAATCATATCATAAAGTATTTCTTGTGTAATTTAATATTATCAATAATAAATTTAATAATAATAATTCCTATTTGTTTCTCTCTTACACACAATCACATAAACACAAACCAAAAGCTCAAATCACTGTTTGTCCTCTATATTGATTTTGTAATAATAATAATAATAATAATAATAATGGTTATTATTATTAATTATTATTTAGTATTTTTATTACAATAGTAGTATTGCTATAGTAAAATGTTTATTTAATTGTATTCATTTAATAACAATAACAAAAAGTACAAACACAAAGCTCAAATCTCTGTTTGTCCTCTCTATTGATTTAATAATTATAATAAAAATAATAAAAATGATGCTTTTTTTTTTTTTTTTTTTTACAGTAGTATTACTGCTATAGTAAAATATTTATGGATTTATTTGTATTAGTTATATAATAATAATAAGAGAAAGCACCAACACAAAGCTCAAATCTCTGAAATGTCTGTTTGTCCTGTAGGTTTCCTCACCTGCTGTGGAGTGGAAGAGTTTTGAAGACCATGTTGGACATCCTGCAGACTCTGTCTCTGTCCCTGAGCGCCGTCAGTACAACACAACACACCAATATAACTAGTGTTTCCGCTGTCACATGTCATTCACTCACCCCGACCTCCTGTTACTGATCCTGTTAAACAGGACATCCACAAAGATCAGCCGTACTACGACATTCCCGACACCCCGTACAGAATAACGGTCCCCGACACGCATGAGGCGCGAGAGGTGAGACGGAGTCTTTAAACCATAAATGTTCTCACAATCTGAGTCGAATGATTCGAAATGTTGTTTGTGTTTGTTGTCCAGAGCATCGTGAAGGACTTTGCCGCCCGCTGTGGAGAGATCTTGAAGGAGGCCATGAAATGGGCCGCCTCCGTCACCAAATCTCATCTCCAGGTGAGCTCAAGTCACATACTATATATATTGTAAAATGTAATTTATTCCTGTGATCCTTCAGCATCATTACTGTGTCACATGATCCTTCAGAAATCATTCTAATATGCTGATTTGCTGGTCAAGAAACATTTATGATTATTATCAAAACAGTTACACAATATGTTACACATGTTTCTGTCTCAGGAGTATCTGAACAAGCATCAGAACTGGCTGTCGGGTTTGTCTCAGCACACGGGTCTGGCGATGGCCACCGAGAGTATTCTCAGCTTTGCGGGATACAACCGTCAAAGCACGACGCTGGGGGTGAGAAAACACGCCCTATTACCCAGAATCCCTCTAACAAACACATGTCCTGATGGTAACCCATGCTGTGCTCTTATGGTAGATGGTTACTGAGATTGTAACTGAGGTTTTTGGGCAGATTAAGGTAAGACGGTGGCGAGTCTTTAGAATAAAACCATCAATCATTTTAGAAAGAAGCCTGAAACTACTGATTTATGACACGTGCGGAAAATACATATTGAAATCACTAAATTCAAAACCGCTTAGAAGATTGATCATAGAACGCACTTCACTGTGACACAGGTTATTTATTTGTCATATGTAGCTTTTTTCATAATGCACATTGTTTCACAGCATCTTTAAAGATAATGTTTGCAGCAATAATGTGTTATTGTCAGCTCTTTTAGCAGTTAATGCATACAGCAATTTATTATGTGAATTTTATGTATGCATTGAACCAAATGACTTGCTACATTTACTATAGTGTGTAGTATAACACTGTACTTTTGACCTTAATGTGCACTAAAATGCAATATAAACATTAACCATATGAATGTCTGTAAAGATCCTTAGAAACGGTGTGTATTAGGAAGAGTGTTCCCGCACTAATGACTTTCCACAGTGGGCAAATTAAAACTGGGTTCAAGCGTGTAGCTCTGAAACTCTATTGTAATTGTTAAAATTTCCAAGGATCAGCATTCTCCTCTAAAAGTGATCAGGCAGACCAAACCGTAAGTCAGACTTGAAACTTTGAGGGCTGGTAGTACTTACACCGTCTATAACGTCACCAAGGCTCGCCCCAGTCGGCCTGACGGGGGCGCTACAGCGGTCAAAAGTATGAAGTAAGCTCATAACTCCTAAACCATTAGACGTAGGCTCAAGTGTCTTATGTCGTTGGAATCCTTGACTCAAGATGGAAAAAATGCTTGGAATCGGAATCGATCGTCGCTCTTGGTGAAATTATTTGAAAAACATACTTTTGCGTACTAGTCCTAGGTTTTTGGCCCGATCGGAACCAAACCAGTGCAGCGAGATTATCTGGAGTCTGATTGTCAATAATTATCCAAAAAAAAAAAAAAAGGTTTGATTCACGGTCCTTAAGGGCCACCAAAACGTTCAAAGTGGGCGGAGCCACTTTTACTAAAATTGCTATAACTTGTTTACGAAAAGAGATATTTTCATCAAATTTGGCACACCTGTGTAAGAGCTCATTCTGTGGTCGTGTGAAAAAGAACGGTGCGACTGGCCACTTGGTGGCGCTATAACATGGATAAAACTTAAAAATGGCTATAATTACGCAACCTGAAGTCTGCCTGACTTGAAATTGTGTCAAGACTACCTTTGAGGACATTCGCGTATCTCAAAAAATGTGTTCTGTGGCGGCCAATGAAGTTTGAGCAGCTATCAGACAAGGTTAACGGAGGCCAATCGGAACTAAAGTCGCTGGGCCTGTTTGACCCACAAGCCTAGAGGCCTGTGAGAAAGCCGAAAGAAATCGGCCACCTTCGCATTTTTCACGCACATAAAGGATTGTATATCGCGTGTTTTTTCGTACACGCCCATGATATTTGTACCACATGGTAGAACTCATTCTGAGCAACTTCGCATCTAGGACCGCCGCTGTCCATCCTTTCCTTAAATATTGGAGATTATTTCAAAAACCAAAACATTTGATGTCAGCAGAGCCACTTTGACTAAAAAGGGCTACAACTCATTAATGGAATGAGATATTTTCACCAAACTCGGCACACATGTAAGAGCTGAAATGAATTGCATGAAAAAGGACACTGCGACTGACCACTTGGTGGCGCTATAACATGGAAAAAACTTAAAAATGGCTTGAAATCGACTTGAAAATTGTGCCAAGACTGCCTTTGAGGACATTTGCGCATCTCGAAAAATACGGGCGGCAGCGGCCAATGAAGTTTGAGCAGCTATCAGACAAGGTTAACGGAGGCCGATTGGAACAAAAGTTGCTGGGCCTGTTTGACTCACGGCCCTAGAGGCCTGTGAGAAAGCCGAAAGAAAACGGCCACCGGGGGGCACCTTCGCGTTTTTCACACGCGTAAAGGATTGTATATCAATCGATTTTTTTCGCACACGCCCACAAAATTCTTACCACATGGTAGAACTCCTCATTCGGAGCAACTTTGCCTCTAGGACCAGCTCTGTCCATCGAATCGTTTGTTAAATATTGGAGATTATTTCAAAAACCTACTTTCGCAAACTAGTCCTAGGCTTTTGACTCAACCTTGATAACTAATAAAAGCTTTTTAAACCAGTTATTTCCTATGGTAAATTGCCTGTATTTGCTGTAAACGGTCTTTTCCATCTATGATCGAGTGTTACAGGCTTGCTAAATAAAACATAATACCTTTTTACACATGTGCTTAAACGCCTTAAAGCGCTTGAACCCCGATAATTTCTGCTCGCAGCTATATTTTTGACCGAATCTTAACCGAAATCTGACATTCCCATCTAACATTTCAACTGCGTAAATTGATTATTCCTGCAGTAACACTTTATGAATATTCATTAGCACTGTTGTGTTCATATTATGTCTGTTATTTTGGTATTTGTTGTATTTGTTTTTTGCATGGTATGCGCTCTGATGTAATTTTGCAGCATGTCTGCGTATCATTTGGGTGTTTTGTCATTGTCTTTGTTTGTGCCGTTACATCATTACGTCTCTGCTAACCCGCTGGGCTGATAACTCATCTGTGTGTGTGTTTGCTGTGATTGGTTGGTCCTGGGTTTGGTGGGTGTGGCCTGCCGTGTGTCCCTCCCCCTCGCCCCAGGCAGCTTTTCCTCAGGTCAGTGCTTTCAGTTGCTTTGTCTGTAACTCATGATCCATTTACATACCCATATTATGTTTTTGTCATAGCAGTTCAGCGGTCAGTCCTACTGCTCCACCTCACAGGACGCCTGATGCTTTATAGACGAATGGATGTCGGCCTTTACTTCTAGTACTAGTCAGGAATGTGCATTAGTAATGTTTGCAGGGGGATGTTTTTAACTGTGAAGAGACTAAATCAGTTTCCATCATCTCCAGGTTACCCAGCTGACGGAGCGGCCCACCTGTGTAAAGAAGGATTACTCCAACTTCATGGCGTCGCTCAACCTGCGTAACCGTTACACCGGAGAGGTAAACGCATTCAATAAGGTGTTTATGAGTGACTCTCATGAAACCTGACAGGAACATATTTATGGCTCATTTTTCTAAGAAAATAGCATATTCTTATTATTTTCCATAAAGAAAGTCTATTTTTGGACCAAGGGGGACAAAATAAATGTATTTAATTTTGCACTTAATTTTTTTATTTTTATTTTAATTGAATACATTTCTTTTCTTTAATTAATTCAATTTATTTGCATTGTGACAATAATTTTTTTCACAGAAAATTAAAGTAAAGAAATAAGAAATAACATATTCTTATCATTTTCCATAAAGAAAGTCTATTTTAAGACCAAAAGGGACAAAAGTATATGTATTTAATTTTGTATTTTAATTTAAATTTTAATTTATTTTTTTATTTAAATTTTTATTTTTAATTTTTATTTAATTTATTTCAATTTAATTAATTTATTTATTTTTATTTATTTGCATTGTGACAATTATTTTTTCACAGAAAATTAAAATTAAGAAATAACATATTCTTATTATTTTCCATAAAGAAAGTCTATTTTTAGGACCAAAAGGGAAAAAATATTTATTTCATTTTTTTATTTTAATTTATTTATTTTTTATTTATTTTAATTGTATGTATGTATTTAATTAATTAGCTTTTTTATTTATTTGCATTGACAATTATTTTTTTTCACAAATTTAAATAAAGAAATAACATTCTCATTTTCTATAAAGAAAATGTATTTATTTATTTTAATTTTTTTTTAATTTAATTAATTCATTTTTTTATTCATTTATTTGCATTGTGACATAATTATGGCAATTAAGCACACCTTTACTCCAAATTCTCATTACTGAAATGAAGAGAAAAAAAACTCATTCTTATTCTTCAATTTAAATAATATATTATATTTTGCGTATAAAGCCTTTATGCATTATAGTAGTTTTTGTTGTACAGCTTAATGTGTGTGTGTGTGTGTGTGTGTGTGTGTGTGTGTGTTGAGGTGGCCGGGATGCTGCATTTTGCCGAGGCGACGCACAGCGAGTCGAACCTCAGCAAACTGATGATCTCTCAGATGAGCGACGCTCTGGACGCCAAAGACTCGGACGCCTTCATGCAGAACATGTTTAAGATGACCGCTCTGTTCATCAGCACTAAAGGTAGCGCACACACCATCACACCGACCATGTCTAATGCAGATCATGTTTGAGTGACGCACACAATCGTCTCTGTCTCAGAATGCGATCTTCAGCTGCTGCATCACCTCTGCTCGTCTCCTCTGAAGATGTTCACGGAGCAGGGCATGGAGACGGCCATCGCCTGTTGGGAATGGCTGCTGGCAGCTCGCAGTGGAGCTGAAGTCCAGGTAACTATCACTATAACAGCATCACATGCTGTGAAAACACTGTGTTCATGATGTGTGTGTGCAGTTCATGCGTGAGATGGCGGACGCCTGGCAGATGACCGTCAAGCTGAAGATGGGCTTGTTCTCGGAGACGGAGTCAGAGGCCGATCCTTTAGCCGCTTCAGAAGAGAGTCAGCCGCTGCCTCGTCCACCCAACGTCACACCGCATTCACTCTGGATTGAGGTCTGTATCGCTTACTACTACTCTTACTATTTATGCAGTATATAGTATGTATACTGTGTGTCAAGTCAGTTTTATTTATATAGTGCTTTTCACATTGTTGCAGTATATTTTAGCTGTACAGCCAGAGGAGAACTGGCTCCTAAAACTTTGTTAAAAGTGTTTGTTTTCCTCCATTAATCAACATCAAATGGAGTTTTTCGTTCCTTGGCTTTGGCTTGCACACTAAGGTTGTTTTCAGTCTTTAGATGCTAAGGACCCCCAAATATGATCATCCTCGTATGTAAAAGGCATCTATCTTTTATAAACACCAAATATATACAAAAATTAATATTATAAATCAAAAATTTGCTTCTATTAAGTTGAAGCTATAGCTTTCTATTCACTATAGTAATGTTCTGTTAAATGCATTAATTAATTTTAATCTTTATTTATTTATATTAATCATTTTTTATTGATTTTAATCTAGCTTAATTCATTTAATAGATTAATAACTATTTTAATAGTTTTTATTTATTTATTTATTTTTCTATTTGAATTTTTTTTTTTTAGTTTTTTTCTAGACTTTCTCACATATCCTCCTATGAGGGACTCCATCCTAAAACTTGTTTTTCATCTCTCTTTTATAAACACCCATTTTATACACTGAAAAATAGTTCGTTTTAAGTTAAATTATTATATTTTTTCTCTAATAACTCTAGTAATGTACTGTTAAATGCATTATTTATTTATTTTTTAATCATTTTAATTTACTTTAATTTAGTTTAATTCATTTATTTATTTTAGTTTGCTTATTATATTATATTTAATATATTTATTGTATTATATTGTATTATATTGTTTTTACTTAGTTGCTTTGTATTTTTTCTAGCTTAATTAATTTAATAGATTAACTATTTTAATATTTTAATTAATTTATTTTAGTTTGCTCATTATATTTTATATTAATTATTCATTTATTTATCTATTTATTTAGATTTTTTTTTGTTTTTTTTCTAGACTTTCTCACGCGTCCTCGCATAAAGGACCCCCATCCTAAAATTTAAAAGATTTTTATCTTTTTTTAAACACACATTTTATAAACTGTTTAACTGTTATAAATAGTTTCTTTTTAAGTTACATTACATTATTATTTTAATGTAATTTTATCTACTGTATTTAATAGATTAATAACTATTTGAATCACATTTTATTTATTTTACTTTTATTTACTTATTTATTCTTATTATTTATTTATTTATTTTATTATTATTATTATTATTATTATTTTTAGATTTGAACATAAAGCAATATGTACTGTAATAGAAAATCTCAACTGGTTTATATGACTGTTAAATGTAAATGTATCATCCAGCTCTAATCTGCTCATTGTGGCTATAAGGCATTTAGATATTATAAACAATAACATTATGAATTTCTGTAAAGCTACTTTGAAACAATGTGTATACAAATAAAATTGACTTGACCTTCCATTTCCAATGTATTCAATGTACCGAGGACAATATCCGCCATGTTTTTCCACATCTCTTTCTTTACTCCTTATTTAATCAAACATTCAAATGCCAAAACACAAAAATGAAATAAAAGATAATAATGTAATTTGGACATGACAACAGTGTAGCATACTACCGTTTATATACTATTTTTATAAAACAGTAGGCAGTATACTGTATAGCTACTGTTTAGTATGCAGTAGACTATTTCATTTTGTCATTACATTCCTTATATGAGTGACTTTTGTATTTCTGTGTGTGTTTAGTTTCTAGTGCAGAGATTTGAAATCGCCAAGTACTGCAGTGCGGATCAGGTGGAGATCTTCACCTTTCTCCTGCAGAGGGCGCTGTCCATCAGCGTCGGCGGACCCAAGAGCTGCCTGAACCGCCATGTAGCCGCTATAGGACCCCGATTCAGGTGATGATTTAAACACATTAATGAGAATGTTTTACAGCATTTACACAATAAACTATTATTAGCTTATATCTGTATGTGCAGTATTAAGACTATAAAACGAACAACATGTGGTACTGTTGTATATAATATATAGTGTTGTAATTTTGTTTTAGGCTCCTGACTCTTGGTCTCACTCTTCTGCATGCTGATGTTGTGACCAATGCCACCATCCGTAATGTCCTGAGAGAGAAGATCTACTCCACAGCCTTTGATTACTTCAGGTAAGAACATCAACACCAGCAGGGAAATGTGTAGTTTCTCTTGCAGCAAACTGAATGTGTTTTGTGTGTGTTTCAGCGTGGCCCCACGATTCCCCACTCAGCCCGAGAAACGCCTGCGCGAAGACATCAGCATCATGATCAAGTTCTACGCGTGTCTGCTGTCAGATAAGAAATATCTCACAGCCATTCAGCTCGTACCACCAGGTAACCAAACATTGACGTTCATATGAACGATCTTCAGGTCAAATCCACAAACTGTTTTCAACATTGATAATAATCATAAATGTTTCTTGAGCATCAAATCATCATATTAGAATGATTTCTGAAGGATCATGTGACACTGAAGACTGGAGTAATGATGCTGAAAATTCAGCTTTGATCACTGGATATAAATTACATTTTACTATATATTCACATAGAAAACAGATATTTTAATGTGTAATAATTAGGGCTGTCAAGTGATTAAAACTAATCACAAATTAATCGCACATCAAATCTGGCTGTGAAATTACCCCTAAAAGATCATTTAAAGTCATTATTTTGTTAAATGAGAAAAGCATCAAATAGACATTACAAAAAGTAGCTTTAGAAAAGAAAATATTTTATTTGATTCAAAAGTAAATGATGACATAATTTTCATTTTTGGGTGAACTACCCCTTTAATGGGTTTTTATTAATATGGAAAAATGAAATAATTTTTAAAAAATAAAATTATACTCTAAATAAGAAACTAAAACTGCCAGTAGGTGGTGGTAAATGTCTAAATGAGTGAGTCATTGAATCATTCATTCATTCGATTTGTTCAAACAGCTGATTCATTCAGGAATTAAGTAAACGGCTCTCTTTATGAATGGATCATTGAATCATTGATTCACCCAATAGATTCGCTCAAAACACGGATCAATTCAGAAACGAAGCACCGCTGTGTGTTGCTCAAAGATGCACAACAGTTGCTCTGGCTTTATAGGTAATATTTTTGTTGGCACAATTGAGCAAAAACAGACAATATTGTGTCTAAAATATAACACAATATTAACTTCTTATTTATTGAACTGCTGTATAAAATAAATATCACATCTGCACTCGTACTATTCGGGACAAAAACAGCACTAGTGTGATATTGTGCTCGTTACTCGTGTGATATTGCTTTAACTATACCATGTGATAAATATGAGACAAAAACTCATACAGGGCATTTTTTCCTCAATATCTTGAATTTTAGGGGCATATAACTGCATTCTATAAGCTTCATCACACAGTGAGCTGTTGCCCTTCTTCATGTTCAGATCACTATGTAGGTGTGGGGCGGGTGCGTTAATAACAGCCCTAATAATAATATTTCACAATATTACTGATTTTACTATATTTTTGATCAAATAAATGGAGCCTTGGAGAGCAGAAGAGACTCAAAAACAAAATTTGGGGTCGGTAAGATTTTTTAACTGTAGGGTATGCAGCGATAATGAGAGTGTTTTGGTGTGTGACGTCAGATCCTCAGGACGTGTCTGTGAACAGTCTGTCTGTGATGGCGGTGATGGACTCCAGGAGCAGTCTGGACGCGGCTGTGGGCTCCAGACAGCAGGCCGGTCAGGGCTGGATCAACACATACCCGCTGTCCAGTGGAGTCTCCACACTCTCCAAAAAATCAGGTCCTCACCCTATTTCTTTCTCTTTTTTTTTTTTTTTTTTTTTGTAGAGGGGACGGATTGGAAACTGCATCACTTGCATGTGCACCACAGCTCAATGGGTCTGCTGTGCCAGTCCTTCTCTTTTTCTTAAGAGATTTTTTTTCTTTCTCCCTCATGCTGTTGTTGTAGCATCATTGTCTATCTCTTTATCTTTAAACCACATAAAATACACTACCAGTCAAACCTCAAACATCTAGTCATTCGTTAAAGTCAAAATTGACAATTCTTGTTTTTACGGAATATTGCAGTATTTATTATAAATTATTTATCTGTTCACATCATTTGTTTTAATTCATGTTCCTCGTAATCTTGAATCAGAATATATTCTCCCTCTTGCATCTCTTCTCTTTTCTGATGATGAGGGCGGGGCAACCTGTCACTCACATGAGATCCACCAATAGCAAACCACCACCATCCAATCAATACCCTCAGACAAAATCAAGCCCCGCCCTACATTTATTCTTGTTTGAGAAGCGTTTCATTCGGATATACAGCACAATAGGGATGAAAAAACTAGCTCAACTTCGCTTTCATGCTAACTCTAATCAATTGTCCACATGTTAGATTAATAATAAATTGATAAACTCTTTTATATTTCAGTAAAGAAATTCCTACATATAAATTGGGCCTATTTGTCTACAAAACTAAGCAAAAGCCTTTAGATCAAAAGGAGTTTTAAGATTATGAGCAGCATAAATTCAGTCATGTGTGTCCAAACTTTAGACTGCTAGAAGTGTACACAGGTTTTTTGTGTGTGTGTGTACGACAGATGAGGTCACAATCCTAACAAGAAGATCTTCTTCATCATGTTAAATTCCCGTCTCTTGTAGGTCTGTCAAAGAAGACGAACAGAGGAACACAACTGCACAAATACTTCATGAAGCGCAGAACGCTGCTGCTGGCCCTGCTGGTGAGATTATAGCATCAGTTATCGGATTATTAAAACTGACCAAGATTAATATGTGTGTCTTTAGTCTAAAGACTGGTCAAGATATTGTTCCTGCATCCCAATATCCATACTATCCATCCTAAATAGTATGTGAGATTAGAATAAGTGTGTCCCAAAACATAGTATGTTGAAAAGAGTATGTTAGCATCTGTTAAAGATGCAATTTTATGACATGATAGTATGTGTACTTTTCTGCTACACACTCAAAAGTATGTACTTTTTCTTCTCAAAAAGAGTATATACTTTTAGGGCCTAGTATACATAGGTGAATTGGGACGCAGCACATGACTTCCAGTAGTATGTGCTTAGTATATGATTAAACCAAATGAGCACTTGTGCTTTATTTCTTTGGTTGATAGGCCAGTGAGGTGGAGCGTCTGACCACCTGGTACAATCCTCTGGGCAGCCAGGAGCTCCAGATATCAGCCGAACAGTCTGTGGAAACCAGCATCGCCAACTGGAGGTCAAAGTACATCAGCCTGACTGAGAAACAGTGGAAGGACAATGTTAATCTGGCGTGGAGCATCGCGCCGTATCTCGCCCTACAGCTGCCAGCCAGGTGACTGACTGTAGGCATGATGTTTACATTTATATTTTATGCATTTGGTGACTCGTATTGCGTTTAAGGTCTGATCACACATTCCCTGAAAGTCAAACCCATGATTTTGGCATTGCTAGCACCATGCGCTGCTGTTTGAGCTACAGGAATGAATGAAGTACTCTTTTTACAGGTTCAAAAACACCGAAGCCATTTTCTCAGAAGTGACCCGCTTGGTTCGGTTGGATCCGGGAGCGGTCAGTGACGTTCCTGAGGCTGTGAAGGTAAACATCCAGAACCCAACAGAACCAAATGATGAAATAAACGCGTAATAGACCTTAGTCGGGTAGACTCCATGCAATTTAATTTGACATGTATGACTGTGAGGTACAGAACTACAGTTTGTTCAGTATGTTATATTGTCAAAAGGTCTTGTTTTCACAGTCTGTTTCCTGGAGTTTTTATCCTCTGGATATTTCCGAAATATTTATATTAAGATGAACTACTTGAGGTAAAAAAGTGATTAAAATGCTGAATTTTGGGCAATTGCAGGTAGGGGTGTGCGATATTGACAAAAATTATATCTATTTTCTGGGATTTTCTCGATAACGACAATTAGACAATGTATTTATTATGTCGGTACCTTGGCAGGTTTAGGACCACCATGGACAGCTGACTCCTAAAGTTTTCGATATTCTTCACATTCTGGGTGTTGGTCAGTTCACAGCAGTGACAGAAATTGTCTTTTACAATAAGTTTAAATTCATTTTTTACCTTTTTTGGGCATTTTTACCTTTTATAAAGCCATTTTAAAAAAAATCAAATTAAATGTATGCATCATCTTTTGTCAAATTCTTACATTTACTCAATAAATTAAATTAGAATAATAAGACACAATAGGGTTGTAAGTCAAATGAAATAAGTATCAACAAAATTCATCTTTGCAATGCAGAGGAAACACAGAAGCTGCATCTGAAATGGCATTTAGATACATTTTACACAGACTGTTTAATGCAGCTCAGAGGGGACTGAATGTTTTGATGTTTTAAACATAAAGCGTAGAATATTGATATTTTGAAATGATTTGAAAAGATACTTTAAATGTGAAATTAACCACCAGTAGGTGGCAGCAAGTCACTATTAATGAGTGAGTCATTAAGTTTCAACCGATTCATTCAAACGGCTGATTCATTCAGGAACGAAGCATTTGACTGTCTTAATAAGTGAGTCATTGAATCATTCATTCAACCGATTCGTCCATTCACTGTCGTGTGTTGCTCAGAGAGGCTAAACACTCCTGTTACTTTGTTTGGAACTATTTTTGTGTCTAAATACAGCAAAAACAGGCAATACTGTGTCTAAAAGTCACTTAATATTAACTTCTTGCTTATTTAACTGTTGTATAAAATCAGTAATCACATTTGTAATCGTGCTGATATTTGGAGAAAAAACGTCATTCTTCATGTGATATTAACTATATGTGAACTATATGTGTCCTGCACTGATAACTGAACATGTGTTTCCCACTGCAGTTCTTGGTGACGTGGCACACGATTGATGCTGATTCTCCGGAGTTGAGTCACATCTTGTGTTGGGCTCCGGCTGACCCTCCCACGGGCCTGTCGTATTTCTCCAGCATGTATCCGCCGCATCCGCTGACCGCGCAGTACGCCGTCAAAGTCCTGCGCTCCTTCCCTCCTGTACGGCATCATCATCATCACTTCTTATAGTTCTTTATTTTGGGTCATTCTGAGTGTCTTTATTAAAGTATATTTTACTCTCGTTCAACAGGATGCTATTCTGTTTTACATCCCACAAATTGTTCAGGCTCTCCGTTATGACAAGGTATAGTGTGTATGAAATTAAAAAAGTTAAAGTGCCTCTATTATGCTATTTTAAAAGTTCTGGATTTTGTTTTGGATTCTCCTAGAATAGGTTTACATGCATCCAAGATCAAAAAACACTTACATTTTCTCATAATATCCACTGCAGCATCAGCTCTTTTCTCACAGTGTCTGAAACGGTTAGTTCGAGGATTCGGTCTCTCTAAACCCCGCCTTTCTGAGAGGCTGCTCGGCTCTGCTTGCTCTGTTGTGATTAGTCAGAAACCAAACACTCATTAGCATATCTGAATTTCAGCTCTTGATGCACAGTGATATGATGGCGTCTGTTTTACTGTATCAATCTCATCAAAGTGGATTTGCTTTGGCAGCAGAAAACAGTGTCTCCTCGACATGAACAACACGAACCAGAGGCTGGCATTATGCAAATGTGTTACAAACCCACGTAGAATTACGCTGAATTACTGACGACTCATTTCAGGCAGTTCAAAATTAATTCTTT